>NW_027286070.1:67497890-67717890 GCF_022747635.1 Hetaerina americana
TGGTAATTGCAAGTTTATTGGCATCATGAAACAATGGTGGTCACCTTAGTCCATAGGATGGTTCAAATGCTGCTACAACCTACATGAGTAATGATGATGAATATTATGATGCCTTAAAATATTTCTATTATAGCAGCAATGTAATTGAGGGTTTTTTGATTTCAAAATCGAGCAGAATTTAATACAATTGCTACAATTACTTAAAAACTACACAAATTAGCTGCCTTTAGTCCACTTTATGCTTGAATGTGCCATATAGGAGTGTGGTAGCATTATTGAACAGAGGACCAGGACTGGGTGATTCTTCTGGGCACTCTCAGCGTTTTTACTGGTACCAGATCTTCCTGGAAAACTGCAGCTGGTGCTGCGAAAGGAACTGGTCCCCCTTATTACTCTGATGTGTGACTTTTGCACATTCCAGCTTATTCTTAGAATGGGAGGGCAGGCTATGTCAAGCCAGCATATGCATTGATTAATGTTTTTCTTCAATCAAAATGCTAGGAGAAGATGAAATAAAAATAGTTAGATGACAATGATAAATATATTTGCACAAATAGTTCACATCATTTTATTATATCACTTAATCAAATTTACCAAATATGGATTTTGAGTGGTAGGATGCCAAATGTTTTATTTATAACTCTGTGGGTACTGGAATGAGCCGGTGAAAAAAGTTGTCAGGAAGAAATATTTTTCACTAAAGGTATCACTTTTAATATTAAACTAAGAAAAGCTTAACAGAAAATTTGACCCTCCCCTTCTATTCTATCCATGAATTCTCAGATAATGAATTTTAACGATTTCTAATGTCTTTCTGAACTGTTGTCTTAAGCTGGTTATTGTGCTTGAGACTTCTCCCAATCTTGACCAGCCTTATTTATGTATTTTTCACATGCTTTTAATCTTTGAACGATGAATCATTATCAGTACCTCAAAATATGGAATAAATTACTTTTATGCTCAACTCTTGCCCTTTTACTTTTAATTTTTAAATAAATCATTAATTTTCAAATGTATTTTTGACTTTAAAATGATAAATAACTCCACAAACAAATTTATTTGCAAGACATATTTCATTAACTCATGTCATTTTTTTTGCAGACATTGATGAAAATTTTGGGGAATGACACTTCAAGTGAGGAATATGTTGAGCTGCACAAAATCTTGTTCAACCCATATGCATTGTATTACCCAGGAAAAATGGATAGCACCCTGAAAGGGGCTCTAAATACAGATGTACAAAGGGTGGATACATACATCACACCTGAGGTATCAGTTAACGTCCAAATTATATTCCAAGTTCAATTTATAATGATGAGTTTGAACTTTTTGTTATTTTAAGTTCACTGATTAAGATAGATTTTTGATGGACACAGAAATTAACCACTGCAACATATTTTAGCTTTACTTAACAAGACACGACCTGAGGCTCACCCTGTAACAACATGTTCTTCAATTCCACAAACATTTTAAATCCATTTATTCCATCCAACATGCTTATACTTTTCCTGTCCCTTACTCATTTACCTTAAACCCTCTCCTCTATTACAATTGCCAGCATCCCATTGCCAGTCATAAGCTCTGCATCCATCTTGCATGCCTCTTTGGATTTCTGCCAACAGCCCCCTCTCCTCTCTTCCTTCATACATAGTGCTTGTTCATTTGTTTTCATTTTAATCCATTTTACTTTTACCATCTTCTCATATCCACATTTCAACAGCTTCCAATTTGTGACTAACATCTCGCTTCAACAACCATGTTTCTTGGCTATCCATAACCACACTCCTTGTCTAAGATTTTCTGTACACTTTTCTTGACATTCTTAGTCTACATACCTAACATCAATTTCCTCCTCCTTGTGAAGGCTTCTTTACCCACTGTATTTCTTACTCTTATATCCATGCTAATGTGACCATATTGGTCCAGGACACTTCCAAAAAATGTAAACTGCTCAACCTGCGCTAGTTTTTTTTCTTTTTATTTTAATGTTAATCTCTCTAACATTCCTCTAACTCATAAACATCATAACTTGTTATTGTTTGTATTGATTCTCATCCCATAATTATTTCAATGATTTTACAATTTGGTCAGCAATTATTGTAACCCCTTGGGCTGACTGACTAAATAAAGCTTAATCAAACGTAAATGATTTTATGAATTTCCCAAAGACTTGCATTCCTATTTCCAGTTCTTTTCACACCTCTTTTACCATTTGTTCTATGCATGTGCTGAAAATTATGAGTGACCATGGATAACCCTGTCTCATCCCTCTTCCTAACACTGCCCATCCTGACTCTCCATCTGTCGCCCATACCTGAGCTGCCAAAGACATGGGCAGACTGTGGATATCCTATCTTCTTTAACACATTCATTAATTCTACCACTCCATTAAACAAATTTTTAAGATCTCTAAAACAAATTTTTCCTTGTCTTCCATGTTCAGTTCTATTTGTGACCTCATTACTGCTTTAGCATCATGTGTGCCTCTCCCCTTTCTAAACCCAAATTGATTTACCATCTTGTGACCCCTTATTGCTCATTTGCTCCCTTCATTTTCTTATTTATGACCCTTAATATCACTTAAGCTGTGAGTGGAATCAAATTCATTGTTCTGTAGCCCTCACATATGGCTGCCTTTCCCTTTGTTGAAATGGGAACTAATACTGATCTGAAAAAATCTTCAAGCCTAATTATTCCCTTATACATGCTATAAGTTAGTCCCTGGAAACTCTGCCTACAGCACTTTCCTAAGCCCTTAAGTAGTTCCATCTGAATATAATCTCTCTCAATGGCTACATTTAACTACAACTATCTTAATGCCCATTCTTTCCTGCAATCAAGGATTTCTTGGTTTTGGTGGTTACATTCATCTATTTCCTATTCTCT
Organism: Hetaerina americana; assembly: GCF_022747635.1. Classification (NCBI taxonomy): domain Eukaryota; kingdom Metazoa; phylum Arthropoda; class Insecta; order Odonata; family Calopterygidae; genus Hetaerina; species Hetaerina americana. The sequence goes on from NW_027286070.1 coordinate 67,500,777, forward strand.
TCATTCCACATTATCATTTCATCTGTAAACCATAGGTTGCTTGTCCTTTTCCTATTTACTTTGTCTATAGATATTTTTATGGCTTTCTAATCCCATTTTTGATATGTTCCCATTTTTCTTTGATTGTACCCATCTTCCTTTCCTTACTTATTATTTTTCTCTACAGCCTGCTAATACTCCTTTCATATCGTCCTGTTTTATGTTTCTATTTTACATTTCATTAACCATCTTCCCTGTTTTATCCTCTTGAATCTGATATTTGACTTCATTAGGACCAAAGTATGATGTGAATCTGCATCCTGGGAAATTGTGCACATTAATCACACTGTTCCCAAATCAGTGCCTAAACATAATTATGTCTAACTGATATATTTCTGGATCCCTGAACATTCTTAATGTTTTCCTATACTTGTTGTGGTGTTTAAAATAAGTGTTCATCATGATTAAGCCCCATCTCATGCAGAACTATATTTTTTCTCCCCACAGTGATACTTTGCACCTAAACTGTAGTTCCTTTCCTCACTTCCATCTCACCTTTTTCCCAAAATTACATTCCAATCAGTCTGCGTTTTTCCCCCACAACTGTCAAATATTCCCAGGGATATTAGATGACCCTATAAATGCATGGAACTAAAGTCAATGACTTGTTCTGTTGTGAGAAATCATTTACATTCTACTTTTTTAAATTGCTAAGACAACATTTGTGTATTCCAATGAGTAAACTCTCATTACTTTGTTGTAAATGCCTACATTCATATTTAAAAATATGAAAATTCAGATGATTTTTTTTGTCTTTCTTGCTATATTCATAAATTCTATGCATGCTTGAATGAATTTCCAGAAGTCATCACTCAAACAATTTTCACTGCCACATAAAACTCCACTTTGCACTCAAACTAATGGATAATGCACTCATTATTTCCAGGTGAATTCAGCTCATTGTAAATAAGAGAGACCTCATGTTTCTTGGATGTTGTATGTAAAAAAAAGTTCTTCATTTTTCCTTTTGTTGGAACAGGTGACACAACATTTGTTCCAGCAAAAGTGGAGCGAGGACTATGACAGTGCGATGGAGAAAGCAGGAAGTAAATTCAAAGGAAAGAAAAAGGGATATGGCCTTGATTTGGCCTCATTGAATGTTCAGAGAGGCCGAGACCATGGCTTGCCATCATACCCCGAGTGGAGGGAGCACTGCGGCTTGTCTCGCCCCCATTCCTTCTCTGATTTAAATGGAGAAATGGATGAGGCAGCACTTGAGCGGCTGGCATCTTTGTACAAGTGAGTCCTGAAAGTTGATGGTTTTGTTAAGGTGGGTATAACCATGAAAGATTTCCTGCTGTTTGGTTATGATCTAAAATGGATTGGTGAGGTATGATTTTGGCAGAAATAATCTTTCAAGAAATCTTTTTAATATCAAAATATGAATTTGATGGTTTATGGCTCATCTTTGGAAGTTCATGTTCATTGAATGAAGAGCATAATGTATTTTTTCCACTGTTCTTTATTTTGGTACTACTAGTTTCAATGCTTAGATACTATCGTCAGGTACCTATGACGATACCTGATGATGGTGTCTAAGTATTTAAACCAGTGGTACCAAAATAAAGAACAGTGGTAAAATACATTGTGTTCTTCATTCCATGATCAAAATATGAACTAATGGGACTATGGCCATTGGTCTTAAACTAAATTATGATTAGTGAATTATACTTTCTAATTGCCTTCCCTTTTTAACAGATCTCTTTGATAAATGTGAAAAAATCCATTTTTTATAATTTTATTGATATTTTGTACTTGGTATCCATGGATAATGGCTCTAACCTGTAATTCTACCTTCCATCACCATCTTCAAATTCCACTTCCTTGCAATTCACCCACTTTTATACACCTCCTTCAGATTTTACTAATGGACTACCTCTCTTTTTTGTGCTTTTTTAACTTAACTTGCTACCCCACTGGATACGCCTTTGCAGCCTCCTCCCTGAGGAATGTACTGCATGGATTATCCTTTATCTGGCAGTTGACAGTGCCCCAACCAATACAGTAGGGCTATTGGAATACACTAGCCCTTAGACCCCTTGAATCTTGTAGTTTATGGGGAGAGAATTGATGGGATGCGAATCATAAAACATATCTAAAAGTTTAATTTTTATAACTCTTAGGAAAATATATTTTGCAAAGCAAAAACATCAATGAATTGATGGCATGCAGATTGCTGAAGATTTTTTCAGTGTGGTGTATATGTCTAATAAGATCAGATGTATTGTAAAATAAAGCTTATATCTGCACAATGACAATGCTTTAACTGGAAGATACATCATATACTTACATTTATATCTTATTCATATAATTACCTACACATTTTATAGTATTTCTACCTACTAAAAATCTGATGTTCTGAACATTTGCTTTCAGGACTGTTGATGATGTTGACATGTATTCAGGCAGCTTGTCAGAGATACCTGTTGGGGAAGGACTTCTGGGACCCACATTCTCTTGTCTCATTGCTGATCAATTTCTGCGCCTCAAAACTGGTGATCGGTATTGGTATGAAACTTCAGAGCTGCCACAAGCATTTACTCCTGGTAAGAGAAATAATTTAATTAAAATAAAATTACTTAAATGTTTAATAGCTCTTATTTTAATGCCAAAAGTTAGCAATGCTAAATGTGATGTTTACTGTGAAAGAGGAGTTATGTATTTCTCTGACTTATGTGAATGCAATGAACAAGTAGAGGTAGTTCCTGCAAACTTGGTATTTCAAGATGTGTATTCCTTGCCATTTCTCTTGAAAATTTGCCAGTGTCAGAACTGAAGTAGGAGCCAGAGATGAGGTGTAAATCCATGTTAAAATGATTACATATTATAAGTTTTACTGTTAAGACTATCCACTGGTATCATGAGGTTAATGCTTATTTCAACCATATTGGTGGTATAATTCCTACCAGTATGTCACCAGTTGACTACATTGACAAGATCATTATGGGCCCTTGTTACTGTGGAATATATTAGAACTTCACTATTCTTCACTTCTTTCACATGTTATGAAGCTGCACCTTCCACAATGTTCTCCTTCTTTTCTTGCAATAAAGCTAGATTCTGTTGTTTAGAAGGGTAAAATTTTTCTACTTGCACTTCATCTGACTTTCATATTCCATCTTTAAGAAGTTCTCCTTGGCTGATCAGTGCAATAATGTTAAAGGTAAAGCTGTAGATCTCACCAACTCTCAACATTTCACATTTGAAGTCACTCCCTGGAAATATTCCAGACAGATGCTTGATGATATTATAAGACATTGCGCTGATCTGGGCATGACCAAAGTGGAAAAGAGCCTTAAGTTTCATGTTAAACTTGATGGCAAACAAATTTCTCATACAGATTTACTTAACCCTGAGCATTTATGATTATATGCATATAACCAGTAATAGCTGTTTCTCACTACCCTAGTTGCGTTGAATGGCCATGTTAGATGTAATTTCTGTCTTTATTCATCTGAATTACTTCTGTATGATTAGGCTTATGGGTATATCTTCTCTGATGATAATTTTCTGACTTTGTTCACAGCTAATAATGTGTGCTTTACTAAGAATTCTCCTCATTAATTCCATTTTCCCAATTCCAATTTCACAGTTGTTTTTCCTTCTTGACCTTTTGTATTGAATTTGAATCCTTGATTTATCAATTTCCATCGGTATTTACAAGTTTATTACTTACTTTTTCCTTTTCTAGTTCACCATTATTGCATTCTGTAGGATTCCAGTACACTTATAGTGTCTGTAAGCCTATGTTTGGGGCTTTGTATCGCCCTGTCACTAAAAATATTTACTTTTCTTCCACTTTAAAAAATATGTAAGCTTGTTCTTTACATTTCAGCCTTCTGTATTTTCTTTTGCTTCATACCAGAAGCAATCTATTTTCCAAGTTACTATCGTAAATCACATGCCACATGTACTCAACTGAATTATTTTCATCCAAAAAGGGATAAAAACCCATTCATGTTCCAAAGGGTGAGTGTTTGATATGGCCATCCATGTAGCAGAAAACTTGTTCCCGTGTATGGTTTCTTGTTCATGCAAAAACCATCATGAAAGCAGGGGAAGTGAAAAAATACATGTTGGATGGGACAATCTCTGCGGTTGAAATTCCATAGAATGTTATATTAATATTAGAATGCCTGCAGTTTACCTTTAGAATATTTTCTTGGGAAGGTTCCATCATGCCTTTTATAAAAGTATATTATGAAAGGGGTTGCTTGATGGACTGCTATGCTTAGCGCAATAATTTGGTGATTTTCATTGTAGACAAACCTCACTTTAATATAATAATCTGTGAGTGATAAAATCATAAATTACATTAAAATAACCACTCTTCTCCTATCTTTGATTATGGACATGATGAAAAAATGAATACAATCTAAGAATATTCATGAGTGAATAAGTACAATGGCCTTGCACTTTTAAAACATGTATTAATTTTGATTGTCACTTTATTTACAGAACAGTTGGCCGAGATTCGTAGAATATCCTTAGCTTCTATTATCTGTGAGAACTCAGGGGTTGATCGTGTCCAACTGAGGGTCATGCAAGCAGTTGATGGCAGCAACCCTCGCCTCATGTGTGAATATATTCCTCAACTTCGTTTGGAAGCCTGGCAGGACAAAAGCATGGTAGGCCGTGTTAAACTTAGCCCTTTTTCAATGCATGTGAAAGTGGCACCAAAGAAGTTACAAGAACCCATCCCACCCTCAGTGACTGCAGGTTCCTTGTTTATAAAAGGGACAGTGACTTCAGCTTCCATAAATGCCCTGGGTTCTGATGGCACAGCCATTCTTGCAATGCAGCCATCAACCACTTTTCCCGTGACGCTCCCTGTTCACCTATTTGACCAGAAGGTTCCTGTGAGTGCATCAACTGATTTCCCTGATGGGATTATTCCCCCATTTTATCATGGTGGGGGAGGAGTGACGTGGACTGGTTCTCTCACCTCCTCAGATCCAACAAAGGCTCACTTGGAGGGTAGTTTTTCAGTGCCCGTGTTCAAACATGGGGCAACTGCATTTGATTTTTCCATGGCTACATACACTGGAAGTTTTGACATTTACTTAAACTTAGTATCAAGTTTTAGTCCACTGGGAGTACCAACACTGCAAGGAACATACAATTCAGGCATTTATTTCAAAACAGAGCTCTCAACAATGGCTAATTCCCAACCATCAATTCAAGATTATGAAAATCTCATAGCCAAGTCAGATACAAGTGGTCCCAAATTGCCAATGGCACCTGTTTTTCTGTATGGAACCTATTCTTTGGATCATACAGAATTTTACTGGGATGGAAATGTGTCCCTCATTCTACCTTCACCTACGATACCCATAGTTACGGCTTCAATGGGTGGGATGGTCAAACCAAAGATTGCTTCAACTGCGGTTGACGTCTCTGCTGTGTGGGGAGTGGTTAAGGCTGTAGCTGGTCCACCACTAAACCCTGTGAGTGGCAATTCTAAAACAGTGGTCACAACATGGTGGGATGGTACACTGCCTGTAGCCATACCTCAGCCTGCTTTTGACAGAAGCGTTGGGGTGCCTGCAACAAGTAAGGCCACCAACACTGGAGATGGAGTAACATGGTCGGGGTCTATGACACCTGTTGATGGTTCTGATGATGTGCAGCTCAATGGAACTTTCAGTTTCCCCGTCTTTCATCATGGAGTTACACTATCTGGTTTCACACTACAAATCTGGCGTGGTAATTTCAGTATCATCCTACGCTCCTCTCCTACTCCTGGAGTCATGCCTTTGGCCATGTCTCTTAGATCATTAGCTACAGGGGATATGTATAAATCACCTTTATATTTCCGTGCTGGTCCAGAGGAAATGTCTACCCTGGATGATGATAGTATTCCTTCAAACGTCACTATTCCTGTCATTCTTCATGGTCATACTTCAATCGATAAATCCATATTCTACTGGAATGGTAATGCCTCAATCATTGTCCCAAAATATTCCTCAAACGTTTTAATGGCACAAGAAAAAAGGTTTGGGGGGCGTGGTAGAGGTGAACCAAAATATAATAGAGGGGGATTTGATCAAAAACCCTATCGATTGCAAGCTACAGGAGGAAGTCCTGCTGAACCATTGATATTGACCATTACTTCAGCCTCTGTCAGAATGGCTAGCACAGTAAATACAAACACGACAGGTAAAAATATTATCTGGAATGGTGAATTTCCTGTGACACTACCTCAGTCTCCATTTTACCGTAAAGACCCATTGGCCTTGTCGAAGTCAAACATTGACACAGACTCACCATACTCTCCCCTTGCAGCTTCAGCTGGTTCTGCAGCAGTATCCTATAAAAGTGAGCTTACATGGTCAAACCTATCAGGAAAAATGATTGATTCATCCACCAATGATTTGCAAATCAATGGTTCCCTTAGTTTTCCAGTCTTTTACTTCCCATCTGTGACTGTTGGTCCATGGCCTGGGCCGACAATTGAGAATTGGAATGGAAATTTCAGCGTGGTGGTCAATATTAACTCCACAACAGGGCCTCCTGTCACAGCCGATAGCATTCTTACTTTGATTTCAATGGGCAATTTCACATCATCCGTATATTTCACAGAAGAAAGTAAGTCAGCAGAGTCTGGAAAACTAGCAGCTGCAATGAGCGAAGATGATTCAGATGTCACGACTCCCTTGAAAGTAATAATGCTGCTTCATGGGGTGAAGTCACTGGATAAGACAGAGTTCTACTGGAATGGTGTCATGACACTAATAATTCGAGGGCTACCGACTGCAGGCACTCTGCTCAGCTCCTATAAGTTACAAGCCACGGGTGGGACTTTCATAGAACCATTGATTTTGAAAATCACGTCGGCCTCAGTCACTATGAGTAGCACCATGAATACAAATTCCACAGGAGAAAGCATTACATGGAATGGTGACTTCCCTGTGACCCTCCCTCAGTCTCCATTTTACCGTAAAGGGCCAATGCCCGCTGCATTAAATTTAAGTTCCCGACTTACAGCTTCAGCTGGTCCTGCAGCAGTATCCTATAAAAGTGAGCTAACATGGTCAAACCTATCAGGAAAAATGATTGATTCATCCACCAATGATTTGCAAATCAATGGTTCCCTTAGCTTCCCAGTCTTTTACTTCCCATCTGTGACTGTTGGTCCATGGCCTGGGCCGACAATTGAGAATTGGAATGGAAATTTCAGCGTTGTGGTCAATATTAACTCCACAACAGGGCCTCCTGTCACAGCCGATAGCATTCTTACTTTGATTTCAATGGGCAATTTCACATCATCTGTATATTTCACAGAAGAAAGTAAGTCAGCAGAGTCTGGAAAACTAGCAGCTGCAATGAGCGAAGATGATTCAGATGTCACGACTCCCTTGAAAGTAATAATGCTGCTTCATGGGGTGAAGTCACTGGATAAGACAGAGTTCTACTGGAATGGTGTCATGACACTAATAATTCGAGGGCTACCGGCTGCAGGCACTCTGCTCAGCTCCTATAAGTTACGAGCCACGAGTGGGACTTTCATAGAACCATTGATTTTGAAAATCACGTCGGCCTCAGTCACTATGAGTAGCACCATGAATACAAATTCCACAGGAGAAAGCATTACATGGAATGGTGACTTCCCTGTGACCCTCCCTCAGTCTCCATTTTACCGTAAAGGGCCAATGCCCGCTGCATTAAATTTAAGTTCCCGACTTACAGCTTCAGCTGGTCCTGCAGCAATATCCTATAAAAGTGAGCTAACATGGTCAAACCTATCAGGGAAAATGATTGATTCATCCACCAATGATTTGCAAATCAATGGTTCCCTTAGCTTCCCAGTCTTTTACTTCCCATCTGTGACGGTTGGTCCATGGCCTGGGCCGACAATTGAGAATTGGAATGGAAATTTCAGCGTGGTGGTCAATATTAACTCCACAACAGGGCCTCCTGTCACAGCCGATAGCATTCTTACTTTGATTTCAATGGGCAATTTCACATCATCCATATATTTCACAGAAGAAAGTACGTCAGCAGAGTCTGGAAAGCTAGCAGCTGCAATGAGCGAAGATGATTCAGATGTCACAACTCCCTTGAAAGTAATAATGCTGCTTCATGGGGTGAAGTCACTGGATAAGACAGAGTTCTATTGGAATGGTGTCATGACACTAATAATTCGAGGGCTACCAGGAGTGGTTCCAAGTAGTTTTGTACAGTCTACTTACAATGTAGGAATTCCAAGCATTCCTACCAGGGGTTCTTACATCAGCGGCAGGGTCACCGGAGGTAATGTAATGGGTCTTAGTAAAAGTGGCAAAACATATTGGTGGAGTGGATTCTTCCCTGTTCCAATTGAAATGCCTGCCTTTGACTCTGTGTCTCCTAATGCTGGAGTCTACAATTGGCCATTTGTGCCAACTACCTTCAATGGAACAGGAGGTGTGACATGGAGTGGCACAATTTCTAGGCAGACATCAGACATTAATGCAATATCAATCAAAGGTTCATTCAAATTGCCAGTATTTGTTCATGGCAACCCAAGTGCATTTTCTGTAGATGAGTGGAATGGAGATTTTGATATAGAGATGGATTTATTTAATAACAGTCCTCTCATTGACAAATTTAAGTCAGGAGTTTACAACTCACCTATGATATTCCGAGAAGAGCCAGATGACCAAGGAGGAACATCTAGCTCTTATCTGGACACAATAAATAAAGTTCAGAATGTTATGATGACAGCCATGTTGGTGAGTCCGACTGGTACTGAACTAGCATCTCAGCCAAGAGTACCCATAATATTATGGGGAAAATATTCTCCTGATAAGTCAACCTTTTATTGGAAAGGGAATGTCAGTGTAGTTTTTCCTGCAAAACCCAGCTTTTTATTTGCTTCAAAGAATAAAATTTCAGCTGAAATTGATTCAGAGGTGACACCACCAAGTAAAAATGTGAAGCTACCTTTCAAAATCCTTACTGGGAGCCTGAGTGTCAAATCACCTGTTTTTGGGAAGAAAATACTGTGGGATGGAAAAATTCCTTTCACTACTCTGAGTTCCTATTTCAATGGACCTTCTGCAAACACATCTTACATAGGCGGTCCAATGAAATGGACAGGGCGTATTACTCGAAGCACTGATGTGGTGAATGGTGCCCACATTGAGGGAATATATTCGTTGCCTGTGATTGTCCATACAAATGGAGGAGTAACCACTGAGGCGATGACTGGAGATTTTTCAATGAGTATAAGCTTCATTGGTACTAGGAACCTTGTAGATTGGGCACCTAATGAGGGAACATATTCCTCAATCATTACCATAGCTCCTGGGAAACCAAGTGATAAAGCTTTGGAGGAAGATACTGGCCCAGTTGTGAATATGGCAATAAATAAACTGATGAAGTCAATGGCTGAAGATTTAGCTGAAGAAGATTCCGACGTGATGGTGTTACCAGCATGCTTCTTTGGAGATTATGACCCTCTACATTTCACTTTCACTGGTGATGGCATAACAATTGTGCCTGCTAATGTGTCTGCTCTCATTAAAAAAAAACATAAAAATACCTTGTGGGATGTCTCTCCGACTGATAGACTTCAAATTGGCCATTTTCCTTCATATGCATCAAATGCAGTTCTGCCAGACCCTTTGACTAGATCATTAAGACAAATTTATCCTGAGAATGATGGAATTAAAAATATTAAATTGCCTTTCAAGATACTTTCTGGAAGCCTTACATCCATGTCACCCGCTCTTGGAGAAAAGGTATTATGGGATGGCCAAATTCCATTCACTACTCCTAGGTCATATTTCAATCATTATTCTAACAGCACCTCTTTCATAGGGGGCCCCATGAAATGGATGGGGCATGTTTCCCGAACTGCTGGTAATGGTGCACAGATTGAAGGATCATTTTCAGTCCCAATATTTGTCCATTCCAATGACACTGTATCTGTAGAAGCTATGACGGGAGATTTATCATTACAAATTAGATTTAGTGGAACACAAAACATTTTCGATTTGGTCCCGAGCAAAGCTAACTTTTCTACATTTATTAACATTGGTCCTGCTCACCCAAACATAGAATTATCTTTAAGAGAAGCTCAGATTGAATCAAAGAGTAACATGCTACTGAATATGGCTCTGAGTGATATAATGAATTCAATAGAAAATGAAGAGTCAGATGCTGATGCTCTGATAGCAATGCCAATATGGTTATTTGGATACTATGATGCTGAAAACTTCACATTTAATGGTGATGCATTAGCAATCATTCCTGCTAACTTAAGCAATCCAGCTCCATTAGAATATGAAGCTATAGTGCAGGACATGACCCCTGCTACTAAGCTCAAAGTTGGTGCTGCCAGTCCATACATCAGTGGCGCAGTTACTTCAGGGAATGTGATGGGACTTAGTAAAGGTGGCAGGACCTTTTGGTGGAGTGCTACACTTCCTCTCCCTATTTCAATGCCTCCTTTTGACTCAGTTTCTCCAGATGCTGGGGTTTTCAACTGGCCCTTTAATCCAACTTCCTACAATGGAACAGGTGGAGTGACATGGAGTGGCTCCATAGTGACAACTACTTCGGTTAAAAATGGCATAAGTGTCAAGGGTTCGTTCACAGTGCCCATATTCACCCATGGAAACCCAAGTGCATTTTCTGTTGATGAATGGAATGGAGACTTTGAACTAGAGATGAGCGTATTTTACAACAACACTGATATGGGATCATCATTTCCTACAGGAACATACAACTCACCTATGTTTTTCCGAGAGCGTAAGTCCACTGGCCCGAGAGATCCTTCTGGCTATGACTTGAAGGCAATCAAGGAAGTAGAGAACATGATGATATTATCAACAAATTTGGGGATAAGTGGGGGTATTAATTCGGCCATGCCTCGCGTTCCCGTGATACTCTGGGGGAATTATTCTGCAGATAAGAAAGTTTTCTATTGGGAAGGCAACATCACAGCTGTTTTCCCTCCCATCCATAATATCCTTCTCACTCCACTAAGTGATTTTTATTCTGAAAAAGATTCAGAGGACACATCAAGTGATAAAAGTTTAAGACTGCCCATGGATATTATAACAGGAAAAATAACTTCCACATCACCTGCATTTGGAGAGAAGATATTATGGGATGGTACAATTCCTTTCACAACTCTGCAGTCTTATTTCAGCAAGTACTCGACAAATTCATCATCCATAGGAGGTCCAGTACAGTGGGCAGGCCAAATTTCACGTGATCTTACTACAGGAAATGCTGCAAAAATAAAGGGTTCATTTGCAGTTCCCATATTTGTTCCTTTAAATGGCACACAGTCCATTGAGTATTTAACCGGGGACTTTTCATTTGTTGTTAGTTTTAATGGTACACAAAACATCGTGGATTTGGTACCAAATAGTGGAAAATTTTCATCTTACATAATATTAGGTGTTTCTCATGATGAATTTGAGTCATATATGGGTGAGCCTGATGACGATGAGCCTAGCACACAAAATGAGCATCTAAAGATAAAAATGAAACAGTTAACAGCAAGTATAACTCCAGAGCCAGGAACTAGCTTGACCACAGCCATGCCAATCATATTCTTGGGAAACTATGGCTCCCTAAATTTCACTTTTAATGGGGAAGCAATCGCAATCATCCCGGTAGCTAAACCGCTGCCAGCAAATCCAAAGCTCTTAAGTAGTTCTCTTGAAAGAAAACCACCTGTCGATCGATTCCATGATATGCCTTATTCCAAGAGAAATATGCCCAGTAGTCCATTCAATGATCTGCCATATTCAATTCCTTTCCCATCACATTTCAAGCCCAAGCCCAAGGTAGGCAGAAAAGTAAAAATATTTGGGATTGTCAAATCTGGACAAATTTATGGTGGTAATTTAGGACATCGCACCAGACCAATGTGGGAGGGCTCATTTCCTGCTCTTATTCCAATGCCTGCATTTGATAGGAGAAGTCACCACAATGAGTCTCATGCTGGACACCCTCACCACCCCCATCGAATGGATGGTGGAATCACGTGGGAAGCTACAGAAATTGGGGAGAGTAGAGATGGTGGGTACCTGGAGGGTAATTTCTTCTTTCCCATTTACAAACATGGCAGGTATCACACATATTCCATCAAAATGTGGACAGGGCAATTCTCATTTCACTTCACCCTTCCAGGTGATCAAAGCATAGGAAAGATGGTAAACTATTGGAAGAGGTACACTTCGAAAATGTATTTCCATCATTTTCATAGTGATTGGGATTTGTTTAATCCAGGAAGTCATGCAGATGAATTGAGAGACAAAGCAAATAAGATGGAGAATAGGATTAATAGGAGTCCAAACAACGGGCCCATTATTATTTTGAAGGGAAAACAAGAAAAGTCGATATTTTCTTGGTCAGGAAAATTCATTTTAGTATTTACAGTATGATGAAGCTTAGAATGGTTAAATTTCAGTAATTCTTTTACGAGTGATAATTTAAAAGTTATATTTTTACGGTGGTTCTCGGCTCTAAGAAATTTGTAAAATGCTTAACATTTAAACCGTTACAAAAAAATAGTCATTTGTTTAAAAAAGTCAAAGAAATTCCTTTTGTGATGTGTTTATTTGATGGTATGGAGTCATTAGCAGAGGCATGCCATTTTGTATTTGTATCTCTGTATCGATTAGAAATTGCTATTCCACCGAAATGGTTCATGTGTTGTCCTGGGAAAGCCATCGGCATCTCTACCCTTGAGACATGAAGGGGGGAGAGGAGGAATTGGGCTCCTTAAATATCATTCTTCCTTCCTGAGGGACTCCAATTTCACCTTGCGTGAGTGTGAATTCTGCCTCACCTCATGTGGTTCCATCTCTTAGTTGGCACCCATATCATATGGCACCCCCTTATGATGCCATCTGGGTTCAGTGAACCTTCAGCACTTATAGGGTGGCACAGTTTTGGTTCTTAGCATTAGTTAGTATCTATTTATAATTTGTTGGAATGAAACATACACTTTATAAAAACCTGTAAGCATTTAAAAAAAATTTTTGGTACTTTTGACTTTTCTATAATAGCTGCTAAGTAAACTGTGTACATTATAGCTGGCAATATTTTTATAATCTATTCACCGAGGTTAATTCAGGTTTTAAAGGGATGCATTTTTATGTCTATCTGCCTGTTTCATCTCTTTAAGATGTGTATTCTGTTCCTTTGCATTATCCATGATAGGTTTATTTTGTGCAATGTGTTGTACACATTTATCTTCTACAGATTAATGAATTCATAGTCATTTACTGGTTGAGATAATTGTATGGTCAGGAAGTTCTTTTTAAATAGCCTCACACCATAATCCATCATTCTTCAAGGGCATTATTTGTCAAGTACAGCTTGGGATTTTATTTTCTTTTGTGGCAACATTTATATAATATAAGACATTCTACTCACATAATTATTGCTCAAATCCAAAGCATTATTTCTGCTTATATATGCCTTAAGCATAATCAGTTGGCACATGCTTTTGATAGATTACATGACATTGGGTTCCATAAAAACCCATAGCCAATATTCCAATTTTCTTTTATAGTGTTTCCTTTTACTGTACAAATTCCTACAGGGAAATCAATATGTACTTGTTATTCTAAGTTTTATTTATTTGAGAAAGTTTAAAAGATAAACTTTTATGATGCTGTATTTTAACGAACTCGTTAAATGGGTAGTAGGTATGTAACTATCATGAACATTAATTTAGATTTAAAGCCTAATATGCCTCTGGTTTTTCGATTTCTGTTGAAAAGTATGACTAATGTGAGAGAGCTTGTGAACCTCATTAGAATGTTTGGAGAATTGAAAAACATTGCTTTCCCATTTTTAATTTTAAAGTAGAGAGTTGAAATGAAACATGTAATTGTTTTTTTAAATGATAATTTTAAAAATATATCGCAAGAACATTCATAATCTTGAGAATTCATTCTTGTGTGTACCTATGACATTGTAAATTTTTTATGATAACTTTCTTTGTTATTTTTTAATAAATAATAATTGTACAGGTAAAATATATTGTTTGACATTTTATCCCATGCTCCAATATCATTTTTTGACAACATGATCACTGAAGTTGATGAATGATGAGTACCTGGATATTGGAGATGAAATTATTGATGGATGTTTCAAATAGTAGGGAACACTTTGGTGATCAAGAGCAGGGAATAACAAAACTCAACACTGCTCTTGTGAAAGTCAAAGACCTCCTTGTTTCTTACGTTTTCAAAGCACTCAGATTGGGTCTCGTTCAGCGGAATACATATACTTTCCATGCAAAGTGATACCAGAGTTGTACGCCAAAAACTATGCATAAGTTATTATTATATAAGAGTCATAAATACCAACTAACCTCAGTTCTTAGCCCATTGGCTTACTATTTTTTCTTTACTATCTACCTCAAAATCACAATTTATTAATAGGAAAATTGACTGTTTTAAAATATGCTATAACTAATTTAACTACTTTCATATCCCTATGAAAATTTGCGAGGACCTAGATTCATATTTCAAATAATTGTAAATAGATTTTAACATTTGGTAGAATACATGAACAATATGAGCCACAAGATTTAATGTTAATCCTCGACAAAGAACAGCAATAAACAAATATTTATTCCAATAATTTCAATCAACTATTAAAATCCTCCATTTTTAAAATTTCCTTATATTCTTTAATTATTGCTAGTTCAGAAAGATTATCTCATCTCATAGCTTCTCATATCTGTATTTTGGTTTGTCTAAGGCATTAGTCTGAAAAAAATATTTGGGCTAATAGTTAATATTTCAGCTCAAAATGGAAGTCTCTTTTGTATCACTTAAGTAACATTCCGGTCAGATATGAATATCCTTTTCTTGTAGAATATCATACCTATAGATAATGTTTTAGTAATTTATTTATGAACAAATATTTCTATTACTTATAGGTTCTTTTCAATTTTGACATAATCTGATAAGTGAATGAAGCCTCACACCACACTCCCATAAAAAGTTAAGAGTGTCATAATCAAGAATCACCTTTGATTATATGATTGCATCCTTATTTTTCACTGGCTTCTTCTGTATTTAGAGCATTTTGTGATGCACGAGTAATGTGCGTATTTTTATCCCCCATTTCACCGCAGCACCTCCATTGGTACTGCTGTGAAATGGGGGTGCCTTTCATCTTTTTGAATCCTGCCAGTATTTTCCGTCGATTTCTTCTAATGGAAGTTAATTCTCAAGTTTTTCATCAATCAACTTGACAAAGAGAGGAGATAATTTGTGCTGGCAATGCCACAGAGTAAACTTAGCCAATGTTTGTATGCAGAATTCTCTTACTATAGCCTTACTCAAAGAAATTTATTTTCCTCCTTATAATATATTTCCTGTATAAAAGGAATTGAATGCAATATCCTGAGGTGGTTTAACATATTTTGTGAAACTCGTACCAAAGGGAGTGTGTTTACTCAGAATGGGATGTTCATCTTATGCCACAAAACTTTAAATAGCCAAATAATGCATGGCAACGTTTCTCTTGGGAAAAGGCACTGCAAATACAATTTTATTTTAGCAGCTAATTTAAGGAAGGATCTTTTTTATTCTATCAGTCAAATTGATTTTCTATTAACCAGTGAGTGAAATTACTTGGATGAGAGGATACAATGGTTTCAAGGGATAACTTTGCAAAAAAATACGGTTCCTGTAAACTGAGGCAGGCTATTTTTTGAATTTTTGTTTTAATTTGTGTCATTAGTGAAAAAAGAAGTTCAAACTTCATTGGCAGTTAGTGTGAACTATTATTTTGAAATTTCACTCTTTTATTTTTTTCAGAATTCAAATATGCATCAGTGCACCACTTCATGTCAATTGAGATAAGTCACAAAAAATCTTAATGGAACTGGGAAAAAAATATTTCACTTGGATCCACAACCTCATCAAACCTTTAATTATTCTTCTATTCATGCCAGGTGTAGTGGAGAATCTGATTTCTTCAATGCTGCAACTGCTTAGATGTCACTTCCACAAGTGGTCCACTGTGATCTTTTCATTGAGTCTTTTCACGCAGGTGATACTGTCTTCATTTTCACTGGAAAATTCTGTGCTATTGCCACTACTCACATCATCCAAGTTATGACAGCTATCAAAATCACTCTCTTCACTATTATCAGTCATTCTTTCATCACTCTCAAAAAGAGTCTTTTCAACTTCATCATCTGTATAAATCTTCATCTTCTTACTGGTTTGTGTTGATGATATAAGTGTGAAAGATATGTGACCTCAAGTGGCTACAGACACTATGCAAGTCCTAGAAGTGCTTGTATTATGTACAGAAATTTGATCTCGTGGTCTTATTTCAATGGATAAGAAAAATGATGCAAAAAAAAGACATTCCACACAAAAACTAAAGTTTAATAGGTTGTCTTTTACACACATATTATCCAATTTCCTGGTGATGACTAACTTTGGAAGATGTATTTTGTTTTTGTGATAAAATGGAGCTAATTAGGTTGACGAGTGATTTACCTTTTTTTCTTGGCAGTTCTAAAAAGTCTTGACATAAGGTATACCAAATCAGCAAATCACTGATTGGAAAGAAAACTATTAGTGGATTTGAAGCACTGATTTATTCTTCAAATTATCCCATGGTTATGACAAAACATTTCTCACAAGCAATGACACAAACTAGAGTGCAATATGAGCCTTAAAATTATCACACCTAAAAAACATTTGGAGGACAGAAAAAGTTATCGGTCATACTTAGCCATGAAAGTTCAAAATATTTCTGCACCATAAACAGCATTTAAGTATGGGACTAATGAATTGCTATCTTTTTAAGTGAAGGCATGCTATAAGAGGCTAGCAAATCACCATCATTGTAAGGCAATGGTTTTTAATTGCTTTGGTTGTTTTCAAAATCACAAAATTAGATATATAATTGGTGGTAAGTGACCAAAAAAGTTGTTCAATGTCAAATTTGATAATATTACAAATGTTTAAAAAAAAACTATGGTTCTCAATTCAAATTCTGTTTGAGAACTTGTTAGCTCAATCTACAATGCATGTTGTTAATAATGCAACTTCAGTCAACCTTGATAGCTTTCTGCTGTGTTATGGATTATTTTACTTAACAGTGAGTTTCAGCAGCTGCTCTGGTTTTCAGCCTTCCAGCAAATGATGCAATCTATGATGATATTTGTGCATTATACTCTGATGGAATACATGTAAGTGTCATACATTACAGTTAAAACAAAGCTCTAAGTACCTACATCCAATTACTCAAGTGGATTTCAAATACATGAAAGAGTTTCCCTTATCCTCTTGTTCAGGACCAATGTAAAATAGAACTGAACACAAAATTCTCGATTCATTGTGCTATTATTAGAGGCATCATCAAATCTGTAATCGTACTCAAATCAATCTGAATACCCTGAGATAATATTTCATCTAGACCTTCATTCTAAGCCTACATCCTGAAGGGGAGTGATGAAACTAGCACAGTAGACCATTCGTGAATACAGTATTTGGATAATTGGTTTTCTATTTACTGTTCTCTGGGTAGTTGTTCATGGTTCTTGCATTCCCTATTGCCCTGTCAACCTCAGCGAGGCACAAATAATGAAAATGCACCCTTCCATACTCTGGTTGGGCCATTCCATTGAGAGCAAGCTGATATCAATGCTTGGTCTCTCTGAACCTCTTATTAATTGTTTAAAAGTCACCCAAGTCCCTAGACCCACTTCTATTTTAGTTGAAAATCTGCTGATTCATAATATGGCTAGTTATCTTAGCAGTCATCTGCACCTCTTAATAATTGTTTTAAAACCTCTGTTGAACATTAATTGAATTATAAATCCCAGCATGAATATATTATTTTAGTATTTTCCAGTTTATTTTAGACTGCACTTATAATGGAGTGTATACATTTAGTGTTATATGGAGCCTAAAATGTCTATTTTGGTTAGAAATGATCATTCTTGACACGTGTATCATAATTAGGTTTTTGATATATTTGCATACTATAACATAAGCTTTATGAGCCAAACTAGTCTGATGGGCAAATTGCTATTTAGCCAATTGAAAATTTGTTGATTTTAAATCTCCCTTTTCAAATATTTCAATAAAATGATGTTGCTAGAGCAAAACGATTTCAATGAGCAGCCTCTATCTTTAAAATGATGTACGATAGGTGCACCCTTGGAAGATGGATAATAACTATTTTTCTATAATCAACAACTAAAACAATACAGAGTCCTCAGTTAAATAAATATGGCTAATAAAATTGCCCACTGACATTTTGTCCATGCAAAGGGAGTGTTGCCTACCTAAAGGTATATATATATATATATAGAGTTTATGTATATATATGTGTGTGTGTATATATATATATGTGTGTGTGTATATATATATATATATATATATATATATATATATATATATATATATATATATATATATGTCCATAAATAGTACATGCACTAAACAGCAAGGAGAAAAAAAGTGCTGAACTTGAGCTACACTTTTCTAATGAATAAAATTTACAAAATGCATTCACAGTGATATTTCATTATGCAAACCCACCACTCTGGAATGTCTAGCATCTTAAGTGTATATCTGTGTCTATTAAATAATAAGTTAAATTGATAAAACAAATATTTGCATGTGTCCGAAACAAGCCAATGTGGAAATCTTAACTTTTCCTATTTTCATATCCTATCAATTCAGTTTTTATTTGGGAATTTATTTATGGATGAAATTCTATTCTGAGTCTGTACTCTGACTTTGAAAAAAGTTACTAGAAAATGGAAATTAGAGCCTTCAATCCAACAATGGTGATTAATGAAGGGCCCCTGATTGTTTTTTTTATTTGGCTGGTGATAGTATGATGCAATAAAATCACAAGCATGAAATTTCTCATAGCACTATTCCCAACAATTTGATTAGTTTTGATTTCATTCCCATAGGCACAAGTCTACCCTTAACAATCCTGTGGCAGCAGAAACCCTACCCTCAGCCATCAACCCGCAAATCCAGCAGCCACAATTGGGATCCTCACTACAGGCCCCAAAGGCAAGGGACGTATAGGTGAAGCTTGTTGCGAATTTGGACTCAAATACCTCATCTTTCAGGATACCGTTGGACAGGGAATTTCACATATGTACATTAGATATTCCATTCTACCACTTTCCCACTCCATATTCTCAGGAAAAAATATAGAAAAGGAAAATCTTGTCTTAATGAAGACATGTATAGATAATTGCATTTTCTATACTCATACTCGGAAGTTATAAAAAATGGAATCCTAACATACCTCAAAGATTTATTGTCAAGTATTGGATAATGAATAAGTAAGTTTAACTAGGAAGTTATCTAAATATGTGATTTTGAATGAGAAGGAAGACATATTTTATAAGTTTTAAATTTTGTTAGAAAAACTACAGCTGTAGCTCTCTACCAGCACATTAATCACTAGTGCTGCTGAGCATTAATTTACACAGAATAGGTATGAAGTAAACACATGAAAATTAGTATGAAATTCCTTCAAATTTCTGTCATTTAAACTTCTCTCAACATTGTGCATAGGTTCTGTTTCATCTGATCTTACAATCCAAATTTATTTTGATTAAAGTAATGTTTTGAAAAAAAAACATAATTTGACCATTAAAATGAGAATACTTTTCATTGGTATGCAGCAAGGTTTACAAAAATCAATACTGAACAATCCAATTACTGCACACTCTGGATAGTTTTTACTCAGTAGTCTAAAATAGTATTTGTTTACTGTATACGAGTATTAGTACAAATGAAAACTGCCCATGAATGTTAATTTCTGGAACTATCTACCTCATTAGTTGAGGTATAATTATTTTTTTCTCTCCAGTGATCTCTTTTAGTCATTGTGCTCCTGGAATCCCCATAAACTGCTTTGTATTGAAAGCAGAAATTCTAGGCGCTTAAACAACAGAGTTTATGAGTAGATATTACCTATACTTGAAGCAGGAGTTGAGCCCTTCACTTTTGGGCCAGCTAATAACCCACCAGAGTACCCCAGCTAGCAATTAGCTCAGTGATATTCACATTTCATCTTGCATACACAGTTAATAAAAATTAAACCAATGAGTGGGAAATAATATCAAATGGCTCAATGCATTGTTTTTTTATTGCTTTAGTATGCTCATATGTGTAGTAGATTTTTGGTTTCTCCCAAATAAATGAACTTAATGACCTCTATTTCATGCTTTAAACTAACATGTATAATGCAAAAAAGGGAAAAAATAACGACACTAATGTTACTGTTATGACCAATATGTGGACAAGGGTAGTTGTGTGTATCTTTTTATCTTCAAGATGTCCAAATTTATTCCATGTAATTAAGTACTACAGAGAGCATATTGCATATTTTCATTTACTAATACTAGTTAAAAAGGCATTTGCTTTATCAAATATTAGTATGTACTTGTGAAATAGAGCAAATTAACACAGGTGAAATATATATAAAGATTGAGGAAGACTTTTTTGTGGTTCATTATGAAAAGTATATTTACTTTTACATGAATTAATGACATTGCATAATTTCAAGTGATGTTTCCTGAGTAAAAAGGCTTCATTCAGCTCCTCTAATTTCTATTTACTGTTAGAAGCCAAACTTTAATTTTAATAGTCCCTTAAGCTGAGAGTATGTCTGTGTGTACCCATTGAATATTAGGTTCACTTTGGAAAGGGTGTTTCTTTCATTTTTGCTTAGCTCAACCATTTACTGAAATGTTCTTTGGTTTCCTTATAACAACTTGCAATGTCTCTTTCAAAAGATACTCATGTGTGTCTATGAATAACATACTGCAATAATCAATAAATTTCTTCAATTTTATCAAGTGTTCAGTGGTCATAAATGGAAAATAAAGTTTACCATAAGTGATATGGTAAAACTATTGACTTATCCTGGGCTTAGATGTGGTCAAAGGTGATAATTTTCTATCATGAGAGAGAATTAGGCTTTTATGCCTTTCAGGGCTGTAATCTATTTCTGTTATTTTATTTGAATGGCCTATTTATGTAATTAACTGTGTAGGATACTGTCTTAAGGCTAGTAGGCTCTAGGATACTTTGTTTGGACTCTTCATTGCAGATGCTCAGATTCATGTCATAGACTGTTTGCCCTGCAACATTGTCGCTCTGAAAATCGTGTACGTATTAGATTGAATCTGAGCCATTTTGAACGTGGTCGCGCTTTCAGGGATTGCAGTAGCACTGTACATCACCCTACAGAGTAAAAAAGGCTGACAAAAAGCCACTGTGTTGGTGGATGCTTTTAAGGATTGGAATAAGCATGGGCACAATCTTCTTCACACTCTTAGGTTGGAGGATGAAATGGGATTAAGAAATTTTGTTCGTCTGAGTCCAGTCGATTTTGAATGTTTTCTAGAAATGATCGGACCACGTATTTCCAAAAAGGAGACGAATTTTAAGGTGGCAGTTTCTGCTACCAACAGGCTTGCAGTCACTCTCCATTCCCTCACAAGTGGAGACTCATATACAAGCCTCATGTATACTTCCAAATTTCTGAAAAGATAATATCGAAAATTGTTATTGAAGTTTGCACAGCCATCACCATTGCATTGAGAACGTGTAAAATGGTAAGTTTTTTTTCTTGTATAAAGAAGGTACATATTTAATTATTGCTCAATTTGCAATAAAAAAGGAAATATTATTTTTTTGTAATTATTTAATTCTCAATTAACATTAAAAAAAGAAGGAAATATTATTTTTATAAATACAGAAATAGGAGATTTAAAACTAAATTTACATTGGCATGTAATTCTTCACAAAGGAGTACAATGAATGCATGCCATAGTCGAGTGTGCTATCACTCCCACTCGGTGAAGGAACCTGCACCAATAATAGGGCCATCAGAATAGGGTGCGGTGGAGTGAGAAGGGGCAATGAATGTGAATTATCAATGTATAAACCATTTCGTAAATTAGAAATAATCTGAGTTACATTCTATTTTGCCAAAGTAACTTCGTATTGTGGTCTCTTGGCGGTTCTTAAAGAATCACTTATGAAATTGGCAAAAACTGAATGGCTATCCCTTTTTGCAACCGCGTCAGTCAAAGATTTCATGCATTGCAAAGCCTCAATGCTGAAATCATCAGGAGCACTGCATACCTTTTTGCGCTTGGGTGCTAGAACAATGAGCCTCTCTAGCTGTCCGCACTTTCCCTTTCTCAATTAACTGTAAAGTGGAATCTGTGGCCTACATTATCACTGCTATCAACAGAAAAACAAAAAAAAACAATCCGGAAAGTGCAAAAATGGTAGAGAGGTCCAGTCTGTTTGAGATTCACGTACACACTGACTCAATGTTGTGCGACATTGTGTAAAGAATCCCATTTCGGATGAGATTCAAAAAATACTAAAATGCATCACACCAGATGCAAGATTCATTGTTGCGGAATCCCAGTGCGTAATAGCCTTTAGACTTAAAGCATGTCGAATCTCCCCAAGTTACAGAGAATAATAAAGGAACTGCAATTCCATAATTGGCCAAATATCCCATCACATCCCTAAACATCATGAATTGTGAAATCGCAGTTTTTTTGCCATTCCTTGCAATAATTTATTGGGACATTGATAAATCCTTGGTCAAAAGACTCTTTTCCTTGTACCTTTCAACAATCCTGACTTACTCTCTTGATGACAGGATGGGATCAAATCCTCGTCTCTAATAACCTAGTCACAATTTCATCATTACAAATATTCAGATATCACATCATATATTATGTGAGTAGAGAAATTTTGCATGGCTTTTTGCATTGATTCTTCGTCTCTGGGTTAATTAATGACTAGTTATCTGCACACACTAAAAAAATAAGGGTTAAGTGAATTTTTCAAGGAGGAAAGTCACACAGAAAATGCTCAATGTGAAGTTCATCAATTACATAGGTACTTGATATGCATGCACAAATTTCAATGGTCAAGGAAAATTTACGAAAATACCCTGCAGGAGGATCTCTTTCTTCTCCTGAGCCTGTGACTTTCATGAATAGCTACAGGGAAGTTTCATAACTTTTAAACCAGGAAAATACGTAGAGAGGTTTCCAAAGTAATTTCAACAACAAGAAAGGACAGCAAAGATGCACGATCACTAAATGTTGTACACGAAGTATTTTCAAAGAAATAATTGGCAATGCTACAATTCCATAGGGCATTTAATAAGTCCCTTGGAAAAAATTGAAAAACAAATGATATTGGGTAATTTATTTCAACAAAATTACCTTTTAACTCTACACACTTTTTTCAGCATTTCTTGAACTTTCTCAGCCGCACAAAAAGTAGGATTTAGGAAGGTCCTAAAGATAGGCATCGGTGTTGGTGCTGACTGCCTTGTTCTATGAAAATCTTTTCCCACCAAACCATTTTTTCGTTTGGAAATTGAAAAATGTCACTGCTGGCCAAATCTTGTAAATATGGTGAACGTTTTCTTTGCCAAATAAGGACGTTTTTTCATGATTTCTTCGCTTAACCGCAGCAATAACGATGCATAATACTCTCTCCCCATTTCTCTTTTATGAAAGTACCGATGCATTTCTCGGCCCTAAAATCACTTTATTTACTCCAAAATGTGCTGTAAAATGAGCCTTCGTCTTGTGGGTCGGGTATACAGGGTCCGTACAATAAGTATCGTGACCGGTTCGCTGTAGCCTCAACGGAGCTGTGGACGGGGAACCGACCGGTCGGACCCGCGTTAACCTCGGGAAATCCGCGTCGGAGACCCTTGAACTCATTAAACAGGCTTATGGGGATGGTGCCTTAACTCGCACAAGAGTTTTTGAATGGCACATAATGTTTCAGTAAGGCCGGGGGCTCGTCTAAGACGAGCACCGCGTCGGACGCCGGACGACCGCTCGAACCGATGCTCATGGGGCCAAAGTGAAAACAGTTTTGGACTCTGACAGGTGTTTTAGCAATCGCCCTTATCAGTGAGGAGACCGCCCTTTCAGTCGGAACCGTCCACACCATTGTAACAGAGGATCTTGCGACAAGGAAAGTGTGTGCAAAGCTGGTGCCGAAAGTCTTGAGCGAGGAACAAAAACAGTCGCGGGTGGAAATCTGGACTGCGTCCAGGAAAATGAAGATTTTCTCGACAACAGTATTACATCAAAGGATAGCTCAAAAGGAGCTCAAAGGATATCGGTTCGACTCCACCGAGGCGGTTCAAGCGGCGAAGACAAAGGCTCTCCTCAACAGTATTCCGGAAACCGACTTCCGGCGGGCTTTTGACGACTGGCAGACGCGGTGAACTGAGTGTATCGATGCAGGAGAATACAATTCATTTTGAAGATTATTAAGTAATTGAAATGATAACTGCAATAAATTTTTATTTTTGGAACCAGTCACGATACTTATTGTACGGACCGTGTAACTTTGATCAAGCCGATTCGCCGGAAAAATACTTCAATGTATCACATTTTCCTACATCAGGCTTAGAAAATGGTTGTCTTCATTACAAATTTTGCTAATACCTTTTGTCTTAAGTTCATAGGAAGCGATATAGTTTTAATATTTCGCGGAAAGTACTACCTAAAAAAATCCCAAAAAAATCATAAATATATCGTTCAGTTACATGTTACATGTGGTTGCTGCGGGATTTAATATGCATTGGACTAAAAGGAATATAGCCTCTCTGCTAATACATACAAGAGTATACATACATTGTATCTCGCCCGTTAGACTCGGAGTCTTCAGATATTCAACCTCAAGTAGTATGAGAGCGTTAAAAAGGCACAGAAAATTATTGGTATTAATGCAAATGCTGATGATATCAAAACAATAACAGGAACTAAGCATCGAAAAAAAGCAAAAATAATAATGACGCAGGTAAAATGCAAGGCGCGAAAATAGTTTTAAATTATACATTAATTGCCAGTGATTAATGAAAAATGAAGCCCTATAATCATTGCCAGTATTCTGAACAATCAGCGATCAAGTAAATAGGTTGATCAGGTCAATCGGAGTGTGTGCAGAGCCATCCCGGATTTGAACCCAGGATCGCTAATGCCCGAGCGGCACAAGATCATCGGTTTATGGTGGTATAAAGGTGCGAATATTAGAAAACGGAAGGCTATTCATAGATAATATTTTAAAAAAATGAAAGAATAAGTCCAACTGTGCATCTATGAATGCGAGAAAACTCAGCTACTGCACATTACCACGGTCTAATATGAAACCTATTGTTTGATAAACCCGATTTTGTTCAAGATTGCCAAGAGATGGCAGAATCACAATAACTTGACGGCAAAGTAGTTTCCCTTTTTAAATGAATATTTAAAATAAAAGCATCTATATAGATGGAAAATAAAGGAGACTATAGCAAAGATTATTTTAAGAAATCAACATTTCTGCTTACTGTAATAAAATGACAAAAATGAATTTTAAAAATTTGTGCTCGCCGTGGATTTTATCGGCGGTCGGTGCCAAAGTCTACCAGGCTCGCTCGTGTCTGAAATACACGAAGACGGGAAGCTGGAGCCCCTGGACATATTTCTGCCGAAGATCTCGGGTAATATCTTCGAGAAAGCAGCAGAATAGGAGGCGCCACTCATACGGAAGATCGCCGACATCCAAGTCTGGTTGTGGGTCCGTCATACGCAAGTGCCCCATTCTTGGACACAGCTGAAGCCTTACCAACGAAGAGGAGGCCAAGGCTACTCTGAGCGGGGAGGAAATAGATCGTCCTGAGTACGCAGAAGAATCCTCCCCGCCTTGGTGGCTGGAAAGGCGAAAGGCCTCAGTCACTCAATGGACCAAGGCGAAACACTACTAAAGACAAAATGCATGGTGCCATCCGTTCACCCACAGTGGTGATGTAAGTAGTGACATGACTAGACTTGGAGTGGCAAAAGGTGGTCGCTATTCCGCGAGAGGAGAGTGTGGGGAGGCGATGAGGGGGTCCTGCTGTGGTTGATGGCGGGTCCTCAAGGGAGAAAGGGGATCTTTTTACTGCCCCCCTTTTATTAATAACACCCCAGAGGAGTTTTAAGGGACCCACATCCTTAACCTCGACCCCAGTTCCACGAGCTCGTCATAGACGTATAATTCCTTAGCGCACCTTTCCTCCAGAGTAGTAACTCGCTCATCCCCGTTATCTCGTAGTTTATAACATGGGACCTTCATTCGACTTCGGTTAATTGTGGCATTTACACTGTCCGGATAAACTAACCCTCATTGACAGCACCAAGGGCAGCCAACTACGGAGTTGAGGATGTCCCACACCCCTCAGTGAGTGATTGTTTCGTACAACAGTGATAAACATGGGATGTTCACTCATGTGCTAAGTCTTACAAGTCCTCTGTTTTCTTTGGGAAACCCACTCGAGAAGTCACAACTTGTTTCAATGCTTTACAGTGAAACTAATTAGTTATCATCTTAATTGACATATGGTGCTGGCATGACATTACAGCTCCAGGGTTTTAATACCTCCTTACTATTCATACAGTCTATATTATTAGTCATTGAAACAACCCTCTTCCGACTTTTTAAAATTTTCATCTTTGTTACAGTCAGGAAAAACAAACCCTCACTGATGAATGCATCGCCATGGGCAGAGACAACCCTGCAGTTGTCACAATTTCAATCAGTTCTGTTGTTTTACATACGAGGGTAGGCTGAAAGGTAATGCACACATGCTTGTAGAGCGTGAACAAAAAAAAATAGCAAGATTGGGCTGAAAGTACATTGAAGTACAATTCTTAAGTTTCAAGATCGTATATTTTCTTTTCAACATAGTCACCGTTAAGGATAACACATTTCTCCCAACGTGTAAAAAGTTCTTTCATTCTGTCACTGAAAACCTCTTCCGACTTTTCTCGAATCCAGGACTTGACAGCTACCTTCACCTCATAGTTTGAGGTGTAATGATTACCCTTGAGGTGTCTCTTGAGTTGAGGAAAAAATAAAAATCGTAAGCGCATGATTGGGGGAGTAAGGAGGGTGTGGAATCGGTTCAAATTTCAGGTTTCACAGAGCCTCTCCAGTTGCGCGCGAGGTGTGTGGACGAGCGTTGTCAGGTTGCAAGATTATTGGCGCCAGGCTGCCTTTAACTCGACGAACTCCTTCCTAGGATATTCCAACATGGTTTGCGATACGATTTTGAGTGACTCGACGGTCATTTTGAATCAAATTCTCGTCGAGTTGGCGATGCTTATCGTCTGTGGCAGTGATGGGACGTCCGCTGCGTGTCTCATCAACAATTATGGCTTTGCCAGCCTCACAACCACGAAATTATACTACCCATCGATTTACAGTAGACCTATCAACAGCATCTTCACCATAAACAACCTTTAAACGACGATGAATCTCGGTAGGAGTCACTTTTTCAGCAGTGAAAAATTCGATAACAGCACGCTCTTTGACTCGCGTTGACAAAGCACTAGAACACGTCTCTATAATTCTGCTTCTCGAAATACATTGGATGAATAAAACGACCTCAAACCTGCACATGCATGTTGAGAGGGAATGTTACTTCCACATGCCACCAGGAGTGCTTCTGAAAGTCATTTTGTTTGTGATCTACAAGCATGTGTGCATTAGTTTTCAGCCTACCCTCGTACATTGGCCCCTTCCATTTAATTCCACATACGTAATTGCATTTCATTTTCCGTTACTGCCACAAGCTATCGGCAGTGATGGAGGTATGCCCACAGGTCTGAGGTTGGGGGTGGGCCGCACCCATCACTGGGGGTTCTTCTCTGCGTAATAAGGGTAAACTCATGGGTGAAAATATAATCATGCTTAATTGGCATATATTATTAATTGGCATTACTTAATTACATGAGTTTCTTGCTGTTTGTTGGAAAACAAAAATACAAGGACTCGAGTGGTCCTGTCATTATAAAATAAGTCTGCCCACAAGTGGGGGCATCCCTATTGCCGCAATGGCAGCCTTTCAGGGCTGCTGTTCATAACAGATCTAAGTAATTGAAAAGGGCAATTGAAGGGCAACTTATTATAACTCAGGGATGCTATTAAAAAAAATCCTCATGGACAGCCAGAGCATAAAAGTTCTCGATTCGTATGCCTTTGCTTGTTCTAACCATCAACTGCTCATCACTTTTCTCTATTAGGTAAAAATAACCTGACATTGGTATTCTAGGTATTTGCAAATCAAAATAAGGAACAGTACATCATAAATCCAACTTTATTATATGTGATGTGTCTCATGTCATACATGGTATGCAATATAGTAACACACATAGAAAAATATTGTACATTTCTCATATAAAACATGGAAGAAATATTTTTATCATAATCAGTTATTGATATCAGGGTTACATTCATAACAATTACAAAATAAGCTGAATAAAAAATAAAGAATTCATGATATTCTCTCATCTTTCTACAAATGTTAAACCAATTGGAACTGGCTCACTTTCATGAAATATATTCACAGCATAATCCTTCAAAATTATTTTACACAACCCATTGTTTTGTAGACACATGCAACAGTTACAAAATCTTCACATATCAACGTTGAATATAAAAATTTACCCCCAAATACATCATCAATTACAAAATATTAAACACTTATCAAATTGAAATGCACGAAGTTTCCCCATGTATGGCTGTGCTAATTGCTAAACACCCAGAACTCCAAAGCTATACCAAATATATGGCTATGGAGCAATTCTTAATACCCTGTGACATCCAGTTTGCACCTCATTGGGTGGAAGAGCATGGCAGTACAACAAGAAGTCAATCCCATTCACAGTATGCGACATTGGTTACAAGGATCTTCAAGAGAAACAAGCTAATATGGTACAAGTTCAACCATTTGAAACAAAACTTGGACGAACAGCATTTTTTTAAGTAAATAAATTATAGATTACACTACCTACTTTTTGCATGCACAAAATGTTTCAGATTCAGCATCTTCATCATTCATTATACGTTCTGGAAAATGACTCTTAACTCACTGAAACACATTCTGTTAAAACAAAAATTGTGAAGAATAATCTATTTCATTGTCACTACAGCGCAAGAGATTATATCACTTAAAGAACAAATATGTCAACCAATTTCCCAATGTCCTTCAATCATCATCAAATATTTTAGTGGTTTTATCCAAGGCAGTTACCTTCAAAGGCCTAGGATCACATCTTTCAGCTGAAACTTGACTTTCTGATGCCTCTAAGGGTGGATGGTCTTGGGAGGACATCGCTACTCCCATCACCTCACCACTTTGACTGCTCCTTTCTTCAATCCCAAGCAGTGAGATGCGAGGCAAGAGCTGTGATGCACAAACAGTGACCTCATCACTAATTCCAGGGTCAGGATGTGGATTCTCACTGCCAACCTGCATCACGCATTAAAAATAACCATCAACAAATGAATTGCTTCACTTATGAAAGGATATCATTTCAAATTCTTATCACTAAGAGTAGCAGATCATTGATATTAATTATGACTTAGGAATGACTTCGTATACAACTAAGAGATCCATATTTCATCATGAATCTCAATCCTCCTCCTTTGAACTTAAATGCATATTGAAAGCATGCTTGGGTTATAGCTAAATTCAACGAGACCTTTTTAATAATCTTAAGAGTCCATGAGTGGTTTTTCTCTTTTTCTTCCATTAACAAATTTGAGTTTCAAGCACAGTAAAACCTCCCATTAACTGATTTCAAGGGACTTCAATTTTCACACTTATATGAAGGAACTTTTTGCAGATTGCAAACCTTCAAGGAGAGCATAGTTTTTACATGTGAAGCAGGGCAATCTGAATAACCGCAACTTGAGTTTTACAAAATGATAGCTCTATGCTTCCATCAAGTTTTTCCTTTATTGTCTATACTAGCAATGGATACTTAAAAATCGCAAACTTTTATTTTTAAAATTGCTGTAAATCATGGAATAATAAACAACATGAAAACCTCTAGATGAAACCAACTGAAATAGCTATATCTCCCAATTCTACACTAAAAATTCTATCAAACCAGAATTGTTTCACGCATTGAGCTAATGCTATTTTTAAAAAGGAATTTAATCCCTTATCACAATAATATTTACTTGCCACAATCAAAATTTTCCTCACAGTATGTAAGTTACCTAAAACCTGAAATGTGGTTCACTTAAGCGACAAATAATGATATAATTAATTTTTAGAGAAACAATTCAACATAAATGATCTTTAACAGCTTCAATTGCACAGGGAATCCTTTCTAAGGGTAAATATGAATTTTCATTTACCCTTCTATTTTTCTACTTTAGACAAGTATAGATCAAATGATCCATGGGTCCAACTTCTTCCCTCCTTCCCTTATGTTGCTTCATCTTCCCAGTCTGAAACAAGAGGGTTCCATTCCAATGAATGAGCTATGCTTCACCATGGATGCTGCAAAAGACCTATTGAATGTGATATATTTCCTTCTACTTGCGATTAAATTTCAATAGCATACGTCAACATGCTATTAAGAAGAAATAATGTGAAATCCTTAGCTGAGAAATACATTTTTTGGACAAATTGCTGAGTCACAATTAAAATGCTATTTACAGGAAATCTGCGACGACTGCACATACGTGATAGATCTGCAACGCTGACACCTCATTCTTGCTTTTGAATGATTTTACTTTTCTTTTCCAAGGTTACTTTTATTCTCTTTTGATGGTCTTCTTGCGGCTTTTTCTTTGGGGACATTTTTAAAACTTCATAAAATGCTATTAAACTGTGAACAAAAAGTCACAAATAACATGCCAGAACACAATTTTGGACAAATGTGCTACCACTAGCAACACTACGATGCTAGTGGAACTTGTGCTTATCACAAAGCCGGTGCAATCACTCTGGGAATTCCCATCTCCTCGTCACTTGTTATGCCAAATGTTGCTCGCTAAGAGAGTCATTCTTGGGCACAATATTTTTGCATGAAATGCAAGTTAATGCTATCTGAGGTGTTCTTTAAGCAAGATTGCACTTATAGGGATTTCTTGCAATGATAATTCAATTATAGAAGTGTGATGAAAGACACAGAGTGAAAATATGGAAAGTTTACAAAGGAAGGGCGACATTGGTGCACTGTGCAGAAAGGTGAAAGCACTGCCAAATAGTGAACATGGAAAATCTGTGAATGCTATCAAAGATAAAACAGAAAAACTATTAACTGAAACAAAAAATTCCAGATGGATGGAAGGAATAAATAAAGAAACTATATGGAGAATGATCTGGTGCTTTCCCGGCGAATAATGTTTTCCAAGATTATTCCGGTCTCCCACCGGGTCCATGTCCATGATGCCCTGAAGACGATGGACGACTCGGCCATCGAAACGTCGGCAAACCTACGAACATGGACCCGGTGGGAGACCCGAATAATCTTGGAAAAGAAACTATATGGTTAAGATAATTAATGGTTTCTGGCGTAACTTTATGGAACCGATTCATTATAAATAAATGAAAGGACTAACTTTGTAGTTCCACACGAAAACGATTTATTCACACGACCCGGGCTTCGAAGTAAAACTACCTGATGATGAAGTTTTACTTCGAAACCCGGGTCGTGTGAATAAATCGTTTTCGTGTGGAACTACAAAGTTAGTCCTTTCATTTATTTATATGGTTAAGACTAAGGGTCAGCAAGCTTCGATACAGAAAGAGAATATAATGTAGATAAGGATGACTTAAGGTAGAGGCATAATTGACAGCAAGATAGAGAGGACTTTAAGGGAATTGAAACCAGATGAGGCCGTGGTGGTAGATAACATCCCCAACACAACTGCTCTAGGGTTAAGAAAAACGAATAAAGAACAAAATTGTCCAAATGATGTATTTTTTTATAGACATTATTTCTTATAGCATATTTTATACTGCAGTGAAATAATTATTCTTATTATTCATAATTCAGGCCCTTTTGCTACTGATGTAATACATCACTTTGAGCATGTGGCACTTCAACCAATAAGAAGGAGAGAAAGAGCATTAAAAGTTGGCAATGAAGAAAAGAGACCACTGGTGCACCCAGGAAACGTATTTGATCCACACATTGAGAAGGCATTAAACAAAGTAAATAGAAGCACGTTGAGTAAGGACTTGAGGGAATATGAAGTGAATAAACAGTCTGAGAATGCAATGAAATTGATGTATTAAAACAGACAAAGAATGGGATTGTTCACTCCGATGTAAATCTCAATTAAATTCATGATTTTAGTAGATGGACCGAAAATATAATTCTTGGTAAAATAATTTTTCTTCTGTCATATTTCACTCATAGTGCACAAATTAAAATTTGCCAAATTTACTACCCGCTTGTGAACGCCTCTGTTCGAAGAACATCTATGTGACATTTGCCAGTTTATATATGAGCATTGAAATAAACTATTGCTTAACCTTTCAAATAGACCAAAGCTATAAAGATGTGTCTCCTTACCCTGCCTGTTAAAGCCTCAGCAATGCTGTCACTCCCTTGTCCTGGAATGGTGGCCGGCAGAAACTCTTCAGAATATGGCACAGTTGTTGAGGATTGAACTCCATGCGATAATTGTGACCCCTTGCTCCCCTCCTGCCCATTGTTAGCACCTTTATGGAATTGGAGGGCTTCCTCCAGGGGTATTGGCGAGGGAGGATGGACATGCACGGAAGGAATTCTGGGTGCTAACAGGACGTTAGGGGCTACCATGGGGTTATTATTTGGGTTATGCCACTGCCTATACTGTGCAATGGCTCCCTGTGGGTTAATTGAAAAACGTGGTGGATTGTTGTGCAAGAATATTTGCGGGCTGGGTACAGTCGAAGCAGTCGAGGTGGCCGAGGCTGGATGAGGAGGAGGTGGAGGCACCACTGACACACCAGGATTCGGAGATTGCCCTGTTGGTGAAGATGCCCTCTGTGGAGACATTGGCCGGGGAGACATCCTCAACCACTGATCATGAAAATACTGCCTCTCATATGGATTTGATGGAGTTAGACTGTTTAATCTCATAAGCTCTGCCAATGAAAAAGAAAAACATGCACGAGTTAATGCATATCCTCAAAAAAAATCAACATATGCTCACAGAGATCATTTTACAGATATAATCAATAATATTCAATTTTCTTGGACATTAAAATGAGTTTCTCTTAAGACTGACAGAAGACATTGTGGAAATGGTTGGTGTAGTCAAGTGCTAGGCACTTGCACGTTAAGATAGGTATGCAGTGTTAAACAATGAAGTTTTGGCTATCGCTCTTTCATAACCGTAAGAATCACAAACAATTTCCCAGGATTTCCATTAGGACTGCTGGAATACCATTTCATTTACTTATTCCCTGGTTTACAAGCTTGTCAGGTACCATGAGCAGATGCTCAAAACTAGATACAGAGGTTTAAAAACTGCCCACAAATTTACATGTAGCCATTAGGTTAATACATCAAATTGAATTGTTGGGGAAAGGCTGAAATTAATACCACTTTCCTGATTAAGAAACTTGACCAATCATACTGCCACAACAAAATACATGAAAAAATATATTACTACTGGGTAGAACTTAACAGCATTAACAAGAGACATGTTTCAATGTTTCAGCATCATCTCCATACGTCATTGTACAAGGTCATTTGATGCTTCAACATTGAAATATGTTCGGTGTAAATGAAGGAAGACTAACTTGGCTAATTCCACTAGAATTTTATTTTTCACGATCATGGTTTTATTGCAAGGCAACATCATCAGGTAATCACTGAAACATACGAGGGTCATCCGGAAAGTAGTACCCGTTCGTGAAATAAAGACACAAAAGTAAATATTAACTAACATAAAAAATTTTATTTGAAAGAGGATACTTTAAACTACTTCTCAACATAATCTCCAAGCAAATTAAGGCATTTGTCATAACGTGTGACAAGTTTCTGTATTCCTGCTGCATAGTCCTTCGCCGCCAGCTCATTGAGATACGCGAGGGACCCATCTTGCACAAATTTTTGCATAATGCAGATGGTGTTTAACAATTTCATGAACAATTGTTCGAGAAACATTGGGAAAATGCTCACAGATGTCATCAATTGTGACGCGCCGATCGTTCCTCACGAATTCGTCAACTGAGCTCACCAGTTGGTCTGTAATGACAGACGGTCTCTCCGAACGCTCATCGTCGTGTGTGTTCCCCCTCCCCATGTTGAAGTTGCGACACCACCGCCGAACAGACGACTCGTCCATTACATTGTCTCCATACACCTTCTTTAATTGGCGATGAATATCACATGGGCGAACGTTTCTTGCATTGAGGAATTTAATCACTGCCCTCACTTCACAACTGGCGGCGTTCTCAATTTTTTTAAACATTGTAAACAATCACAGAAACAACACAGGCAATGCTAGCGTCACGCAACTTGGCTCAGAGAAGGCAGACAAGCCACTGAAGCTATCTGACCTCGTCCAGCGGCTACTCGCGTCGTCAGCACTTCATGCGGCACGAACGGGTACTACTTTCCGGATGACCCTCGTACTTTGCACTAAAACATAAGCAATGAAATTTTTCCAAAACTTAATGTCTTTCCACACGTAAGATGGAATGCCACCAAGTCAAGAGCTTACAGGTAAATATATTTCTCAAATTTTGCATTACAGTTTGGTTAATGAAATAGGCCAAACAAGTGTTAAAGATAGCAAAGATTATGACACATTTTCAGTTGGAATGGGACTGTTGAATCTTTGAACCCATCAAATATTTCAACTTAGTTTAAATTCTCAAACCCCCAGAATTCCACCTCTAATCCAAATCCTTGAAAATCCAAGTAATTCTCACTCTCTCCGATAATGAAAAGTTACAGCTTTCATCTCGACTTTCCAATATGACAATAGTGACCAGAATCAATAGGCATGGTAGAAATCAAAACTGAGTAAGAGCAATAAAGCCGTGATAGAGCAACAAGGCATACCATGAAAAAGCAAGAAAATCTGGCCATGGAGATGCAGTTAAAAGAAACTAGTACGGACTAGCAATCTGCTGATTTTAATGTTTGGCACACTGTTGGCATGTGAATAACTGGAACCTTTTCAATATTTGAAAATTTCAATCATAATTCCAATCAAGAGCAATGGAAAATACTGCAAGCATGTCTAGGGAGATATGAAACTATTTCACCACACCAGCTGTGCACTCCAGTTTTGATGAAAGTTTATAAGGTACTACATGGTAGGAAACCTTCTTCAGCCTCTTCTAGTCACAAGGTGTGAAGAATGGCCTTGTGACAGCACTTTATTTCTGATACTCATCAGTGGAGGGAAATAAAGTGCATACCGTTGTGACTCTCTTTGACCCAAGGTTGAAAGGAAGTGCATTTCAGAGTTCTACGTTTTTGCTGCAAGTCATGACTCAACTGATCCAGGAGGTTACAAGCCTGAGGGGAGCATGCCCTGATGGAATGAGTTGGCTGGTAAGTAGGCTTTTTGGAACAATTTATCCTTTTTCAATGCTTCTTTATTTGGAATGCTTCAGTGTGCATGCAACAATAAAATTCTCTCATAGTCCTCATCATAGCTTCCAATGTTAGATTGCAAGACCACACACACAGTAAGTGGGATGTGGTCATTTTATAGCCACATTATGACTTAAAAAATACCTCGTCTTAGAACTTCTGCTGAAAAAGAAATTGAAAGGCACTTGGGGGAAGGGTTATGAGATATTTTGCAGCTCTGGAATAAAGTTAAATGCAAATAAAGAGAAATACAAAACCAACACACTCAGGCAAACCCACAACCAAAGAGGTGTACATATATATTCATGCGCAAGCCTTCTCAACCAACATGTATGCAAATAAATGTACCATTAACCAGTATACACATTCACAAACAAATTTAGCAAAAATCTATCCCATAACCTGGAAATTAGAATTCAAATGCAAGGAGGGGACACTCTACTACCATATGGAACTTATAGACTCCTGCCCCAGAAACGCAGATAGGGGATGTGATACACTGCAGCAGGCAGGCAGCCCCCCAACAGGGAGAGATGAAAACAAACATAGTGGGGCAAGCAAGACAGGCACCAAGAACTTTAATGGCATTCCTATGTGGACATGCAGGAAGGGTTTTGACTTCAAAACACATAAGATTATTGAAATTGCACGCCATTCAGTACAACTAGATGCTGTGGGTGGCAAGTGGAATTTTTTCTATCTATAGCCTTCAGTGATTATCCTGTTTTGTCCATGAGAAGAAGAAGTCCTTGAGTCTGCTAGTTCTGACATCTATTTCCCAAATTTCATATTCTTGATCCAAGCAAACAATGTATGTTGGAGTGCTAATAATTTGCGAGACCTTGGTGCTGAAACTTGCAGATCTGAATTTATTTAGTCTTACAACATCCTTGACATTTTTTACAAAATTATCACTGAACTTGCCAATTTCCATACTTTTTAAAGGTACTCGACTCATTTGCAATGGCTTGCCTTGTTCAAAGATAAAAGAAATATGAAACCTGCTTAATACAACATTGGTTCTTCCCTGTGTATCAACCAATGTATGCTTGATAAGATTATATTTTTATAGACAAGCATTCAGGAAATTCTGATTGACAACTGAAGTACTACACTTACTCTGAGCTCGACAAGCAACCTCCCTCCTGGCAGCAATGCCATCCAGCTCCTGCAAGACTAGAACCATCTCGGGGCGTTCCCCTGGTCTCCTCTTCACACACAACTTCCCAAGCCTCAGGAGATCCACAAAGATGGAATTGCCAAAGTTGAACTCTGGATTGGGACAGGCAGCAATGCCACCTTCAGCTCCAACCCAATCAGTCCCTGCTCCCTCCAGCCTTCTGTCTATCAGAGACATTTCTGTGCCCTCCTCAATACAGAACTCCACATAGTCCTTCTGCAAAATCATATGAATGGAGGCTTTGTTGGTGATTTTCATATTGAACTTGTCTCTAAAAACCTATAAGTCATAATTTAAGAATTCAACACCTTTTATTGGAGCTCTGGCCAAACTTAACGTAAGGAAATCAATGAAAAATGTGCATTAAGGGCAGAAAAAAGACCAAACTCGGCTGTGCAAAACTCCTCTGAATGCACCAATTGCAAAAATTACTTTACTAAGTACAGTGGGTGGTAATTTTACGAAAAAATGATAATACACTTTAAAAATCGGCTATGAGAGTCCAGTTTTCCAAAAAATTCCCCAAGTGGTTTTAAGGCCTTCATTAAATTCTTGAATTTAATACATTTTATCATATCATAGGATTACTTTTCACAGATAGTATCACAAAATACGAGGGAGGTCCCATAGGTACCCAGCCTGACCTAGAGATGGCAGTAGTTGTTTTAAAAATATCACTATATTACAAAGTACGCAATCTATAAAGCATATGTTTAAACAATGTAAAAACGCTAAGTTGTTTAGTATTTCTTTGGCAGCCATCAATAGCGAACATTTTCAGTGAATTTGTGAAAATGGAGAAAATTGGTCATTGTTATGTGATACAATACTTTTATTTGAAAGGCCTCAGCCCAACCGAAAATAAAAGCTTAACTGAATTCTACTCGGGGTGAGTGCTCCTTCATTTACAACAGTAAAATATGAGGTAGCAGAGTTTAAACAAGGCTGTACGAGCTATCAAGATGAGCGGCGTATTGGTCGACCATATGAGGTGACTCCAGAAACGGTGAAGAAAATCCACAAAGTGATACTGAATGATTGTCGACTGAAAGTTCGCAAAGTAGCAGACATAGTAGGCATTTCAAAGAGTGTGGTACATCGCATATTGACAGAAAATTTGGACATGAGAAAGCTGTGTGCAAGATGGGTGCCATGCTTGCTCACATTTGAGCAAAACCAGTTTCGTGAAGATGTTTCAATTGAGAGTTAAGCAAAGTTTCAAAGTGACAAAGCAGAATTTTTGCACTGTGTCATAGCTATGGATGAACATGGGTCCATTACTTCATACCCGAGACAAAAGAACAATCAAAACAATGGATTCGAAAGGGAGAATCAACTCCAAATAAGGCAGAGTCCGTTTCATCAGCAGGCAAGGTCATGGTGTCGGTTTTTGGGATGCACATGGGATAATTTTCATTGACTATCTTGAAAAAGGAAAAAAATATCAATGGCGAGTAGTATGTGAACATATTGCAATGTTTGAGCAAAGAAATCAAGCAAAAGCGGCTGCATTTGGCTAAGAAGAAAGTGTTGTTTCATCAAGACAATGCACCAGCTCACATATCCGTTATTGCAATGGCCAAAATTCATAAATTAAAGTTTGAATTGCTACCTCATGCACCCTATTTTCCAGATTTAGCCCCCTCGGATTATTTTCTGTTTGCAAACTTGAAAAAATGGCTCGGTGCTCAAAGATTTTCCAAGCGTGAAGAATTGATCTCGACAGTCAATGGCTATTTTTAAGAGCAGGACAGTTCTTAGTATAAAAAGGGTATTGAACTCATTAAACACCGTTGGGCAAAGTGTATGGTGCTGAATAGAGATTATGCTGAAAAATAAATACATGTTTTTCCAAAATGTTAGTATTTTCTTTGCTGGGTTGAGCACTTCTGGGACCACCCTCATATCACCAACTAATGAGTTGCAACATAGTATGTTGCTGACCTAATGGGAGTGGACCCACTTCTTTCAGATGCCACATTCAGCATGATTCAACTTCATTTTATGTTAACTTAATGCATTACATTATTATGCCACATTCTTCATTAATTTAAATCAAAATATTGTTTCTTAGAATGACGAAAGCTTTATAATGATCCTAGCTACATCATTCAATACTCCAGAAATAGGTATGCAGAGGACCTCAATTTTTAAACTCATCACAGGGTTGCTTAACTTAATTTATAATATATACAAAATATAAAATCATCTGCAATTCTGCCACTTAATAACCAATTCTAACTTTGGATTTAAAACTTTCTAATTTTAAGCAAAATACTTAAATAGAGAATGAATAAGTTTTTATGAATTCTCAAGCACAATAAAGGTATCCACTATCCACCCAACTGTCCTCGAGTTTTCCTTGGTGCTCCACATTCTGATACAAGTTTGTCTCTCTTTTTTCATAAATTCTGCTTCAGCCAGAATTAAAGGCAAGGCTGATTGAAAATGATTTTTCAGTCAGGTGTGAGCTGAATAATGCCTTAATTCTAAAGAGATTCCAATCCAATGCCCAGATTGGCATTTTGAGGGAGATTTCTCCACCTTCAGAACTTAAATACTTACTTATTATCTGCATTTAATTGATAATGATGTCTCAAAATACATTCATTTAACAATATGTTATGCTACTTTTATGATGTATTAAATTTTAATACCAAAAACTTCCTTGCTCTTGCTTCATCATATGCTCGGAGTCCAGTGGCCAGTTCAAACAGAACCTACACCATTAAAAAAAAAAGAAAATAATTTTATATAGAACGTATAAAAATTTTAACATGTAAACAAAAACATGAATAAACACATTT
The DNA here is from genome assembly GCF_022747635.1 of Hetaerina americana. Lineage (NCBI taxonomy): Eukaryota > Metazoa > Arthropoda > Insecta > Odonata > Calopterygidae > Hetaerina > Hetaerina americana. Next base: position 67,540,204 of record NW_027286070.1, read on the forward strand.
CATTTTTCCCAAATAAAACAGAAGCTAATGTACGGGCATAATTGTGAAATGATTAAATGATATTTTTACTCAATTGCTTATTTATGACGGTGATTCGAAAAGTTCTCGGCCTGATATGGAAATGACAATTAATATTTTCAAAAAAGTTGTATTATTCAACATAATTGCCTTTGATATTAATACATTTCATCTAGTGATGTTCCAGTACCTTTATCCCATCTCTGTAGTGTTCTTCCAGAAGTGCTGCAAAGCACTCGCCTACAGCCACAATCGCTTTTTGATTGGATGAAAAGCATTTCCCACTGAGAAAACTCATGATTTTTTGGAAGAGGTGCAAGTCTGAGGAACCCAAATCTGGGGAATAGGGTGGATGTTCCAGCACTTCATAGTTCAAGTCCCTCAATTTTCTTATCGCTAAGGCACTTTTGTGGGCAGGAGCATTGTTCTGATGGAAAAAAGTTCTTTCCTCAGCAAGCCATGTCTGCTTTCATGAACTTTTGCATCCAGTTTAGTTAGAAGGTTAGAATAGTACTCTCCAGTTATTGCTTTCCCTTGTTCAACATGGTGGATCAACGGAATTCCTTTAGCATCCCAAAATATCAATGCCATGACCTTTCCCTCCGATGGCATCGTCTTTGCCTTCTTTGGAGCTGAAGAACTGGCTACTGCATTGATTGTTGTTTTGATTCTAGTGTGTAATGGCGAGTCCATGTTTCATCCATTGTCGCATATCGGCGCAGAAAATAATTTTCATAAAGCGTGCTATATACTGTTTGGAAAGTGTCATCTAAATTCATTTTTGATCCACAGTTAGAATGTGTACCACATATCTCATGCAAAGCTTTGTCATGTAAAATTCCTCCTGCGCAAAATGTAAGTGATGCATTCTTTTGATATCCCTGCAAGTATTAGCAGTTTCACGGACCTTTGCAAGATAATCTTCCCAAATCATATTATGCCCTCTTACTAGGATTGCCAGTGACCGTTGCACTTTTTGGATATCCTTCACATGGATCATCTTGGAGGCTTTCACGGCCACATTTTAACAGCCTATCCATTTCTTCACAGTGGAAATTGAAGGAGAAGGAGCAAACATTCATAGTCCTTGAATGAATATCAGTCAGCATTAAACCTTCTTTTACAAAGAATTTAATCACTGGCTTGCTGAAAATAATTTTTTCTACTTCCATCAAGACACACCACAACTGATTCAAACAACTGCCTACAGCAAACTGCCAATTGGAAGGGCTTGCAATTTCATATGGCAGCTACTCACAGTAGCGCCAACATGAGAGAATAAAAATCATACAAGTAGTGAGGCAATCTGTGAACAAGGCCGAGAACTTTTCTGAGCACCATCATAAATAACCCAAGGGCTATTATGCGCATAGAAGAGAGAGTAGTACAGAGGGAGAGAAAGTAGGGGAGGGTAGGTGAGTCTGAGGATGGAGTTTATAACCACCCAATCACTGTAAGGATGACACCAAATGTTATGAATCTTTTTTCATACGAAATAGCATGACAACAAAGCTCAAATGGAGATTGGAGTGACTGTGCATTTGTAATACTGAGTAGAAGCACCCAGCCAGTGGAATATGAATAAGCATATTATTATTATTATTAAGTAATCTACCGGTTAAGGTAGGTTTTGGATAATAATAATAATACTTTATTCATTTTAAAAATGGTACAACCATATTAAATGTCGTCAATATAAGTATTATTTAACATATAAACATACTTTCTTAAATGTGATGAAAATTGTCACAAAAGAATTCATCCAATGAGTATAGTGGGTGAGCAAGTAACCAGGTACATACCCTATTCTTGAAACTCTGGATACCATCTGATTTCAACTGAGTAGGCAGATAGTTATACAGTCGTATGTTCATATTGTGAAATGTGTTGTAAGTTGATGACAATCTACAATAAGTAGTATTTAGATTCCATTTACCTCTTGTGGAATAGTTATGGAGGTTGGATCTTAATTGTTAAGTTTCTAGATTAACTTTCACATGAATCAGAGCCTTAAAGATATACAAACAAAATACAGTCATGATTCTATACCTAATAAAAAAAGGTTTGCAGGAATCACGATAGCCAAAACTACCAAATAAATATTTTGTGACTCTTAAGAAAACACAATCCAGTAGCCTACTCTACATCAAGTCCCTCTTCATCTCTCAGTACTTCCTTCCATCATCCCATCCAACATCCCTAACATGTTCCTGCCCTTTCCTCGTTTGCCCAATATTCTCTCCTCCATTACAGTCTTTAACATCCCATTGTTGATCAATATGCCCTTCACTCATTTTTCCTGCCTTTCTGCCTGCATTTCTCACAACCATCCTCTCTCCTCACCCAACATACCTAGTACTTCCTCATTTGTTTTCCTTTCGGCCTATTCCACCATCTCAATCCTTCTCCATATCCACATTTCATAAGTCTCCAATCTACTTCTATCATCATGCCTCAGTGACCATGTTTCTTAACATCCTTACTCAACGTTCCTATCATCAACTCCCTCCTCCTTATGAAAGCCTCTTTGCCCAGTGCAATTCTTCTCCTTACCACCATACCACTTTGCTCATTTTGGCCCAAAACACTTCCGAAATACGTTAACTGTTCCACCTGCTCTAGTTTTTGCCCTCCTATTTCAATGTTAAGCGTAGCCTTCGTTGTTCTGGGAAATTGCATAACTTTTGCCTTATTAACATTTATATAAATACAAAATTTAGACTAATGAATAACTGATTGTAGCACTTTTCCACTTGATATATCAAGTGGAAAAGTGCTACAATCAGTTATTCATTATGTTTGACTTCCACCACATCACACCTCAAGGTACTCAAAATTCAGACTGATGTAAAAAACCATATCATAATGTAAACTAAGGTAGATAAATAGAATAAAACATGGATTATTCCATTTTCATATGTTTGTAGGCCATTGAAAAAAGTCAGTGGGAGCAGCGCTAGAACTTCTGGAAAACTTGTGAATGTCACTCACAGCGACATTGGCAATCAAAGCGTTAATACCTAAGACCTCAGGATAAGCATTAATTTAACATCGATTGAAAGTAGGTGATTTGTGTACAATTTACTAATCCTCTATTCTGTAAGGCAAACTTGCCTGCAAGTCCCAAGGAGTGATGGACATTTCCATATCCCACTCATTTCCTTCCTCAGCATAATATGAATTGGACTACACTCGAAATGCATTGTAATGAATGTAAAGGATGGAAAGAAATACAACCATAGAGAGATACGACAAGGGAAAATACAGAAGTATTTCAGAAAATGCTTCAACAAGGGTTTCACAGAATTACCATCACAAGAAAGATTGGATGCTGAAACTATATACTATTTTTAGAATGAAAAATGGTTTCATTTTAACAAAACATATGCTTTAAATGGTCAGAGACTAGCTTTGATATCAATATTAGATAAACACCAGTCAATGTTACTTACAATTCCAAAACTATAAGTATCCACTTTGGAAGAGATTTGTTTGGATCTTAAAAACTCATCTGGGAGGTAAGGCCTTGTGCCATGTACTCTGCTCACTTTGATGTGAGTGTACTGGTTGTTAGGACCCTCACGAGCTAGACCAAAATCACCAATGCGCGCTTCAAAATTTTGATCAAGTAATATGTTGGCACTGAAATAGAAAAGGAAACAAATTACTGTACTACCACACATAGAATGGAGTGGTGCCGTAAAAGACAAGAGGTCTTCCATGGATGTCTGGGGCAGATCCATGATGCAATAAAATTATTTAATTGGTGTAGCAGTCTACTGCAGGTCTGAATTGTTTGTTTAACTTGAACAAAAGACTAATGCCAATGAAACAGCAGCAAATCACCATATATTGGCATGGAAAAAAATCCTCCAAGACATGAATTTAAAAAGATTTGAATATTAAATCATTACACAATGGTAGTAGCCACTTGTACAGACCATATGTATCCCTCCCACTAAACACATAATTGACAGCAAGCAAACACTGCACAAAATGTCATCGGGTAGGCTTGAACTAATGCACGCCATTGGTGAAATTAAGAAAAGAAATTGGGCCAAGCAAGGATGTGCACTCCCTTCAAAATCTTCCAGCCAGTAAATGTTTTTTCACTAAGTTCTGGTATTCAGAAATTCACACCACCCGGGAGTTTGGCAGGGGTGTTCAGAAATATCATCCTGAGTTGAACCAGGAACACTGAGTCCATTAGCCAAATATTCTACCTAAACTACTCCACAGTTCATTTAGAAAAATACTGGACCAACTGCTTTTAGTGCCAATGTTCATGCAATTAATAATTATAAAGCTTTTACTTTGATTAATTTAAACAACACTATGATGCATAAAATTAGGTAATATTGCACAAAAAATGAAAAACCCGCATCGCATTCCATTAGGTCCATGCAAATACTCAAGATGCTTACCAAGTGTCATACAAATTACCATTTGTATGAAAATATTCCATCAGGTACATATATTACCAAAAAAAGTGTTCGAAAATAAAAATCATGAATATTTAATTCCAGTTCTATTAAACTCATTTCTTGACATATGCTTCAATGAGTGTATAAAGAAAAATATATATTCTTAAATACTAATTACATGAGGCAATACTCAATTAAAACAACTTAATTTGCAAAACACAATTTGGTTCTGATGCATTCATGACTGGGTGATGGTTTTTCATGACATTCACACTATCAAAAATAAATGATTTACTCTTTGGTTTGCTCATGCTCAAACTATAATCTTGGTGCTTCTAGGGTGGGAATGCGCAAGGGACTTTTAATCATGCAACAGTTCAGTTGTACACCAAATGCCCAGTGTCTCAAATGAGGGTGCATACAGATGACTGCAAATTGATGGAACAACCGTAAGCAAGGTGATGAAGATTTATGACTAAAAAGTTGGGACAACAATCATTTGTCTGAAGCATAAAGTTTGAACCACAATACACCAAAAACCCATGTTAGGAGATACAAATTGACATTTTTAAGGTCCCCTTAAATTCTATTTGTGAGCAGCAAATTCCAACATCTTCTGGTCTTCAATCTGAAGAGTGATTGACAGCAGCTCTCCATTCTTCTTCTCTGTGTTAGTTCTGCTGTCCTATATCCCTTTTTATTTGGCCAATGTATTTTTTCCTAGGGCCTTCCTTGTTGTCAGACCTTTCCATCTGTTTTCCCTTCCATTAATTCTCCACAAATAAATTGTTTCAAGGCATGTCCAATTCATCTGGTTCTTCTTTTCCTTGGCATGCTCTTTTCCTTTTCTATTTATGTGTTGTTTCTATATATATTTCTAATTCTTCACTTCTCAACATATCTGCCCATTTAGTCTTCAGCATTCACCTCCAGCTCAAAGATTTAAAGGCTTCTATATTCCTCACACACGTAATTTAAGCTATCAAAAAAGTTGAGGTAAATTCTTGACTGAATTCAAGATGAATTGCCCATTAATATTAGTTAATACAAATATTCTTACATCAAACATTATCATAATGCCATGGTACTCAACTATGTGAAGAAAAAAATCATGCACCAGTGAACATTTATTCCACCCATTGGATGTTTTCCCAATTGGCCCTCACTGCTTGCTCATATTTTTCCGTATGAACTATAAAATGAAACTTAATAGACTAAAAGCTTCATCTGTCTCTACATGAAAGAGCACTACTTTCCCTGCGACATTGTTAGGTAACTTAACAATAATCCGCGCAGTACTTTCAACCAATACCCTCCCTTCCTTCATTAAAGATACTCACCATTTCCTGGGACCCATGAACTCAACTTCCCTTCCCCTAGATATACCGATCACCATGACCACCCATGACATCATCTCCCTAAACACTGCGACGCTGCATGCCAAAGGCCTCTCCACCCTCCACTTCTTTTCAAAATGACTGACCCCACTCAACCCTAGGGCAGGCTTCTCATTTATCTTTCCCATTTCATCCTCACCCACAATTTCTTAACCTTCAATAACCAATTCCACATCTAAATCAAAGGCTAAGCCATGGGAAGCACATTTAGCCCATCCATTCAGTCATCTTGAGGCATTATTCCTTTCCAATCACCCCTTGAAAACCACTCATCTAACTCCTCTGATTCATCAACAAGATTTCAATTTCCTGATCAAAGAGAGCAAAATCCATTCACTCCTTTGTCTCTGCCCTCAATCACTACTCTCTTCCCTTATCCATTTACTTTCTAAAACAACTTTTCTTGAAGTGGTTTTCTCCTTCAATTACAACAAAGTTAATTCTTCTGCCCATATCAAACCTACAAAATGTAGTTTGGGGTAGCAGCCCCATATATCTCCATGAATATTTTTGTTATCAAACTATCCTAATGGTCATGGAATTAGTTACAATACGTAAAATACAATGAAGTTAATTGCAATATCTTAGATTAAAATCTTATATCAGGAATTAAAGTAATGTCATTAAGTTTGCATGGTATATAGCCCTTAGATTAAAATCTTATATCAGGAATTAAAGTAATGTCATTAAGTTTGCATGGTATATAGCCCTTAGATTGAGTTGATAGTGTAGGCAAGAGACCAGCCTTGTCTATACCTTCAATGGTGTGATCACCCATTTTCTAGATTCCCATTCCTCAACTTATCCAAATTTTCATGATGAACATGAAATCATTTTTCTCCCGAGCACTTGGATTCCAATAAATAGCTTTCTGAGTTCTGTCCCTACTTGCTCAGCACCCCTTTAAAATTACAGAGGTAACTCCTACTGTTGTTTTGGCTCCTGACAGGGTCTGCTCTTAGGGTGACACTTTTCTAGCAGTGAGTGGAATACAGGATACTGGATACTTCCCCCCTGGCATTGGAGAAAACTCTGATGCTCCAAATATCATGCATCCTGGGTGAAGTGGAGGGTGTTCTAGGTCAGTTGGGTTAGAACTGAGACCCTTCAATAAGCAACCAAACGTTCAACCCCACTGCGCTACTGTACCCACTAAGTACTTTTTTTTGCTTGCCTTGTGTTTATGAAGTGGAATGGCATTAAGAGCTAGATCACTTAGGAGCAATACACTACATCTCCTAGACCAACATGATATTTATAGCACATCACGGACACCTTTCACTGAAATTGGGCTTGGATGTGGTGTCCCTGAAGTGACTTGAACATGAGCAAACCTTGAGCTGGTCCCAAGTGCAACTTGAAGGAAATCAACTATTGCACATGCGGTGAACTACGAGGAAGAAAAAACTCTTTACCAACACGGGATAATTATTTACCATCACTCTACTCCGAGGTGACATTTATAACTCAAATATATTAAGATTTGTTTGATTCATTTACGGAAGGGATGATATCCATTGGTTGGTGAGATGATTATGGGTTAGGTTATGATTCCTCCCCCAATTTTACGACTGAAATTGAGAAAATATAATAAATGAGAGACTTATGAAAGATTATTCACTTAACAATGCAGTAAATGAACTGAGAAAATATAATGCTAGTCACTGAACGATTAAAACTATTGAATAAAAATAAAATCTATATAACACCACCCCACACATGCCTGTGTCCCTCATTGTGCCATGGAAGGATTGGGTGAGGTGATTTCCATTGCCTTCCTCAAACAGTCTTTTTAACATGAGCAATCAAACTTTAAATAGCAACCCCACCCAGGTCGTAGATGCATGCCTTTGCAGCCACCTATCCACGGAAAATTGGCAAGAAACGTGGCTATTGAGGATGGGAAAGTGAAATGGATGGAAAGGAATAAGAAAATTGTACGCATGATTATTGTTGTGGAAAAATACACATGGCTCTTCAGAGGGTGAGTCCATACATTTTTGTGGTTATAAGTACGGGCAGCTTCAAGTAAATGACAACGTGTATGCCTAATGTTATGTGTGATGTTACTTTTAAAATGCATATCAAGGGTGAAGCCACTTCACAAGGGCATAATTATAATTTTACACTTTATTACAGGGAAAAAATTATCTTCAACCAAGATCACATGAAGGGATAAATGCAGCATCATTATCTGAAATGACTTCTTCCAAATGACAAGGAAAATCACAATCAGTAAATTTCAGCAAAGATAGAAGAAAAGAAAATGAGATCTTACATTGATTTACAAAAGTTCAGGGATTCAAAATTTCACAACAGGAACTGAGGAAAGGAAATTTGAAAGGGACAAAGAATCAGATGAACCAAATTCATTACCCTTGGGAAGCAAGGAAAGGGGAGAACTTTTTTAAGAAGACTTAGACAGAAATTAGAAGAGCCGATTACAATTTCTCAGTATTAATTTGTTGTGATTTTTCAAAGATGTATGTTTATCTCCTCTCTCTCTAAATTTGAAGGCTCAGGAAAATCCAATAAAGCCACAAAACAGAAATAATTGATGATTGCATTCAACAAAAAGCTATGGAAAGTTAAAAAAAATATTTCCACAGCTACATTGGTCTTCTAAGATCTCTCCTTTAATAAATAAGATCGAATGATAACACAGATATGAAGAACTCGGTTGACCCAGACAACTGAAAGAATGCTCCTTCAATGTGCAAGGATGATGAGATGGATGCATACATGTATTTATTTACCTTCTTGCAGATTACATTAAACATTGAAAGCCACTAGTTAACAAAAATTGCTGCATTAGTCATCCATATCGAGCTCAAGTGAAGAAAATACATGTCATGTTTTCTTCTAAATTGTACATTATTTATTTTCCAGTAAAATAAAATTAATTTCTAAAACTGAGGTTACACTGCTCATTTTTTTCAAACGTTATCCCTTTCCCAATTTTCAAAGATTCAAGATGGCTGGTTACCATGTAACTTTAAAATTCTAAAAATTCAAAATTAGGCCAACCTGATATTTGTGTTTATATTATGAGATGAACAATTCTTCATTTTGGCTTGTGTATTTTCTACCTCCTTTCATTCCATTCAAACATACCTATTTTTCCCTTCTTTATATATATGCAGTTCACCGCAAGAAATGATCAGCATTAAATGCTAAAGGCACTGAGCTGCTACCAACCTTTTAATGTCACCATGGATGAGAGGTTTCTCTTTGATAGTGTGAAGAAACTGAAGCCCCCGAGCTGCTCCCCTAGCTATGTTGTGCCTTTGCAACCACGGCAAAGGAGCAGTGCCATTCTGTTAGAATAATAAAGTTACACATCACTTAGAAATATTCATGTTTATAAAACATCATAGCATAACACATTAAATACCATGTAAAACACATGGAGATATGCTAAGCTATAGTATCTAGATGAGACATACCACATTTCCCGGCCCATAAGACTCACTTGTTTACTCCAATATATGCTCTAAAATCAGCCTGCGACTTATGGGACGGGGGTACACTGGTATAACTTCAACCTATAAGCACAAGTCGATTCATGGAGAAAATACTAACTAATAAGAATTTTTGCCCACATTAGACATAGAAAATGGTTACCTTTATCACAAATTTTAATAATATAACTGTTTTGAGTCAATAGTCAACAACAGAGCTTTCATGAAAAGTGAAAAATAACAACGTTTGTAAGTTCCAGTGATTTTTATTTTAAAAAACAACCAGTTTTGCTGAATAGTCGACACCATCAAGTAGAATACACAGGACTTTTGGACATTCATATATGCATGGATGTGGTGGGAGGGCTTCTTTGCCAAATACCCATACATGTGGAGAGAAGGACACACAGGTGATTTTACCCCGGAAGTCCTCCATAATGAAAGCAAGGGCCAGAGAATGGACGTCTTAGAACAACTGGAGATATCGGAAAACATTGGAAATGGATTCCTGGTTAATGTTTCCCTTGCATACCCTCTCCTTGATGTCCCTCACACCCAGTAATTTTTCCCAAATGGCTCGCCCCCCTCTCATTTCCTATTCACCACTCCCCTACCTGGTACCACCATCAACCCCCTGCAGAGAGTGAACTCTACCTCCTGGGGCTGCCGCTCTATACTTCACCTATGCCCTCTTCCACTCACCCCCCCGTCCTTTCTTGGTTGGTCACTATCCTCCCTCTCTCCCAAGTTCTCCCCCCCTCCCCTCCACACCACACCTCCCATCCACCCAAAAACCCCCTCCCACCACATCCATGCATATATCAATGTCTAAAAGTCCTGGATCTTGTACCTGTTGATGTGGACTATTCGACGAAATTGGTAGTTTAAAAAAATAAAAATCAGCAGAACTTAAAAAGTTGTTATTATTTACTTTTCATCATGAAGTTCCACCAAGTTGAGCCGAAAACCACTGAATTCAACAGTTTTCATAACCATTTTAAGAGTTTATAATTTCCCACAGACACTTTATTTCATAGTACAACATGTTAGACCAACCTGATAATGCTGCAAGTCGGTGAAATGCATTGTACTGTGAAATAAAGTCGGTGGAAAATTGAAAACTCTCTTAATATGGACATCAAACAATTCCACGAAGTGAAGCCTGAAAGTGTTAAGAGTTTTAATATTTCATTGAAAGTACTTCCTCAAAAAATTCCCAAATTAAATCGTAAATGTATTATACAATGTAGAGCATTTAATTTCACCTCACAGATGGTGCTGCTACAAAACTTAACACACGTTGGGCTAACAGGGCTGTCACCCCTCTGCAACTGGGCTGCCCCCATGCATGGTTTCCATAATATTAAAATAAGAACAGAAACTAAGCATGGCATAAAAAGTTAACATGAGAATAACCTCATGGGATCATAAGAGAGAAAAATATTATACAACATTGCATTTAAACTTGAATTCATGAATTACAATTCACAACATGGAAACCCGGCAGCTGAAAGGCGTTCTGGTTCAGTGAGGACGAATTTCTGGGATTCTAAGATGAATAAACATTGATGTAGCCGCAAATTTTCTAATGCAACAATTCAATATCCCTGGTATTCATTGTTAACATCAAATACTTTGATCTTTTCTGTTCGATCTAATTATTTTTCATAAATTCTAACCTGAAGAATTACAGCAAATCCTAAGGGTCGGGAAATAAAGTACACCTTACAGAGCAGAACAAAGACCTTTCAAGCATTTAGCCTGTAACAAGAACAGTTTGAAAAAGTATTACCAAAAAAATTAGCAATATCAGAGTAATCCTAGAAGATGGCTTCACATGAAAAGGAACTCCAGGTCAAATTGAAAATCCATAATTTATAGAGCTGAAAACATGCTTTAGTATTATGTGTGCATGAAAATTTAAGGTAAAAGAGTTGCCACATTTTAGTTGACCCTAGTCAATTTTGCTATTTCAGAATATTGGTCTTGTTGATAATAGGCAAAGGAAGATCAGAAAACACTATTAGAAAATATAGAATACAGGTAAATGATATGTGGTTTGACATAATCTGTGGAAAAGTACGAGTCTTTCTTTCCTTTTTAGTAATGGATATTAAATACTTCCACGAAGTGAAGCCTGAAACAATAGAACAATTTCTTTACTTCCCTTTTCAATTATGCTGCTTACACCAATAGCAATATTCTCACAATAATTTGAATTTATTGTTTGATTTTCATATTCTATGGCCATCCTGATTGTACACAGTGAAACCTGCCTCAATGGCCACCTCAGCAAGTAGTCTCTTTTTTTCTAGAACTGACAATACATTTTCCATATAAGAAATGTAAATTTCCTCTCCTTTCAATAGTCACATTATTCCTTGGGCCCATAGTCAGTGGCTTTCCTGCTTGAAGAGGGAGTAGGCAACTACTAAAATTTTAAGGCTGGAATTGGGGGAGAGTAGGGTCTTGCAACGTTCTTGGTCATCATTCTTTTTAAACAGTCCTTACATTTGAAGGCCTAATTTAGATCAAACAATAAGTTAAAGGGAAAAGGGGGGCATAAAAGTCTACATGCACACGGACTGTCAGAGAATGAAACTCGTAGCTCAGCAGGTAGATACTGCTAATGGCATGGGATTTCCTTATGTGTGTTTCAAGGCAGATTCAGCATGGCAACATCACAAGAGCTTAGCTACACTTAGGTTTGCTACACACTTGATGGTATACAGTTTAATATAATCTATAAGGAAGATTTTCATGTGCTAAAACAATAGAATTAATGAAAGATGATGTGCTGTGCTTGGATACGACAAGGATTATTGTTGAAATTAATTTTTCTAAATGCTGTTGCGGTTAGAACTACTAAAATTTCAAAAAAGGTAGCATGCAACTCAATAAGATTTAAGGGAATTGAAGGTAGGGGAAGATAATGACTTTGTGCACAAGTAGTGAAAAGTCCTCACATACAAAGAAGTTACTGGTAGGAGGATCCATGCTCCAAGAGTAGGTCCTTCAGGTGACTGAGAGTTGAACTAAGAGAGCTTTATGGCCAGCAATAGGGGACCTGAATGTTTTAGGTATTGCCATAACATTTTACTTTGGAGTTGTGCCTGATAGGGGAGGTGAGGTTAATTAAAAGGACATGGAAGATTGGAAATTATGAATTCCGAGTCTACTGGAGGAATATTATGCTTGTGACTTTTTAAATTGTCAATGAGATATTTAGGTGCATACCTACAAAATCATTTCCCTTCAGAAATGAGGCATACAAAGGTGGGAAGATGGCCAAGGACAGGATAACTGTTTTGTTCAGCTCCAGTGCTGTTGGGGAGGAGGAGGATGATGATCCCTTGATCATTCGGAGATCCTTGAAATCTCGATGGTTTAAAAATGTTTATCTTAATCTCTTGGGTTTGTTATTTAGGATTTACTGAATCTCTATTCAGTTATAAAGTTGTATGATACCAAAAAATACAATCATAGAATGCTAAAAATTGACAGGGAGGATACAATGAAATCACAAATCATGACCACTTAAAAAATTCTTTTCTTGATGTACAAAAACAAATCATCTTACTCTGCAAAGAAGTCGATCCTCAAGAGATCCATTGGGCATAAACTGGTAGAGGAGACAAGGCTCATCACCATCCAAGCTGTACCCATATAAAGGTAGAATGTTGTCATGACGGTATGAATTTAAAAATTTCATTTCTCTAAGTGATTGCTGCATTTGTGCCTGGTGGCTTGATGCAGTTTCTCCCCCTCTCTTCACAGATATTGAACATGTAAAATAATAAGATTAAAAGAAATCTAACTCACAATTTTATTAAAAAAATTAGCCAGATATGCATTTCCACAAGTAAAATATGTACACATTAATATTTACTCTTCTTTTGACATGGATTCTTTTGTATTAATATATTTTCATTTAGAAATTATTCAATAAGAATTAAAATACATGCATAAATTATGAAGAGTGATTACTTTTATGTTTTATGATGCTTTTAAAATAATAAAGGTAGTTGAAGCAGAGTCCTTATCAGCTATTATGTTCTAAGTACAAACGTAGCGTGTGAACTTCCTCTTAGTTTGCCCTAAATTATTTCCTCTTTTATTTCTCTGTACCTTCTACCTGCATGCCATCTACACACCCTATTAGTCCCTTTTTTCCTCTATCTCACAATGTGTACAATATTCTTGGCATGAGCAACTTGCATCAATCTTGAGAAAACATTTTCCATCTATCAAAAAATCAAATATGCTTCCAGTGAAGTTCATTCCATTTAAAAAAATTATAAAACAAAACAGAACAAGAATGAGCCTGGAAGACTTCAAAGCATTCAATCATTGGATTGAACAAGTTCCTTTGTCACCCACAAAAGAATAAAAGCATCTTTCAACTTCACATATTTAGTAGCCTAAAGTTACAGTTCACGATTGCAGTAAATGGACCTAATGAATGGATTAAACTCTGCCAAAAACAGAGAATAATTTTAAGAAATTGGCGACTGAAAATTAATAAATAAGTCCATCAGCATACATCCTATTATACCTGAGAAAAATACACTTAAATACAATGAAAATTTTTTGAACATTTAAGCACAGTAAAATGAAAAGAATATAACTGATTATTTTCTCAATGACTGAAATGAATTCCAAATATTGGTTTATATTATCAGGCCCTGGAATTTTAGTATAATTTTGAAATAGAAAATAAACAACTTGGCTTTTCCAAATAGAAAATGTTTTATTTACGCCCTAGGTTTTGTTATGGTATAACATCGTACATACAGGTCAAACACAGCATATATTTTCTCTGGACAGAGGGGAAGAGGAGGGAGGAATGAAAGGATTGGTTGAGGTAGGAAGAGGGAGCAGAGGAAGAGGATTGGTAATATTGATAAATTAGCAGGCTGGGAGGTTTTATCGATATAGATTGTCTAATTTATCGATACTACAATCCTCTTCCTTCACCCCCTCTTCCTACCTCAACCAATCCTTTCTATCCTCCCTCCTCTTCCCCTCTGTCAAGAGATATATATAAACACAGATGTAGATTTTTAGAATATAGAGACACAAAGAAAGGACACTCACAATTTGTTATTTTACGTTTCGACAGCACGGCTGTCGTCTTCAGAATGGCTTTCTCGGGGAAGAGCGGAGAGGATGTGCGGGGGAGAGGTGGGGGAAGGAGAGGTAAAGGGACCAATAGGAAATGAACAAGGGGGTGGGGGGGATATGTAGGCAGCCAATTGATGCATTCAGTGGGCTTGGTTCAGCCCGGGCGGTTTGAATGATTGGGCCACCCAGATATGCGCCATCTCGCGGGTTCTCACCTCTATTATACTCGCAGATTTGGGAAGGATTTCAATCACCGAAACAGAGAAGCAGTCGTCAAAAGATTGGTTGTGGGAAGCAGTGTGAGTAGGGATGGGATAATTAAGAAAGGTGGGAGATTTGGTGGAATATCGGTGGTTATTCATGCGGAGGGAAAGTGCGGTCGTGCATTCGCCCACGTAGAAGGCAGGGCAGAAGTTACAGGAGAGGCGATATATAATATTTTTTGAGGTACAGGTGGCGCGTGGTCGTGAGTTGGTATTGAGTGAGGGGGAGGGTCTTAAAAGATGACAGCATTTGCAGCGTGGGCGGTTGCATGGTGCGGATAGGGGCGGGGGAGAGACGGGGGTGCTTGAAGTTGGATTTGTGGACTTAAAGATGTCTCGCAGGTTTGACGGGCGTTTAAGCAGGTTTTTGATGGACCCAGGAACTACACACCAATGTGCTCCTAAGTCTTAACTAACCAGACACAAAGATCATTAAACCCCATGATACATTACAATATCTCATTATTTAACTCAGAATACTTTCTATTTGCCATGATTCTATCCAAAACGCCTATTCTTTTCCTCAATTCAAAGCTTTAACGGAACAAGATGTTGTGACGAAATACCATACATACGATGTCACTGGCAATGCAACAATTTCAGAGTGTAAAAATCATTCGCCTTGACTAAGGCGAATGATTTTTACACCCTGAAATTGTTGCATTGAAATGCACATTAGCGGATGACTCCGTCAAAAGTTACTGTTGCGGCACCTCCCGCAGTTGCTTTGGAATAATGTCACTGGCATTTGTAGTCATGCGCGACGCACCACAGTACACAAGGTTAAAGGCAACTATAAACACTTAGGCTGTTTTTACCTTGGACAAATTCCAAGAGACTGCAGGAGATGCCGGAACAGTAACTTTCAATTAGGTCATCAGCTAATACACATTTCAATGCAACAATGTCAGAGCATAAATTTTATTGCATGTACGGTATTTTGTCACAGCATCTTGTCCCTTTAAAGCCCCCAAAATTTCAGAGTTTAAGAGGACGCGTTGATAGCTTCAATGACTAAAGCACTTGGCCGGACATCCAGAGGGATCTGGGTTCAAATCCTGGTCAAGGCAAATGATTTCTATACTGTGAAACTGTTGCATTGAAATACATATTATTACTTCAAGAAATTTAAAAGAATCATCTCTTAGAGTCAAGGAAGGATGTGTGTTTCAAGGAATAACATCAACAGCAGCACTGACTTTTGTCGCCATCACATAGTTTGGTAAAAACAGCACCACTTTAGGCTTCTTTCCATTCCACTTGCACTCACCAACTCAATTCTTTTGACTGCTACGTGAGTATTCTTCCAGGTTCCTTTGAAGACTGTGCCAAATCCACCTTTCCCCAAAACTGTGACTTTATCCCAGCCATTTGTGGCTAAGAGAAGTTCCTTATAAGCAATGTGTGGAATTGAACCATAACTTTCTGCCACAGATGATGCAACAGTAACTTCTGAAAATCATTCAAGGGATATATTAATGACTAAGCTGCTCACCTGATATTAATACAAGGTAAATAAAAATATATACACATAAACAATGAACATGATGCTAAAAAATTAATTGAACTAGAACATATAAGGATTTGGTAGGAACATAACTGGAATTTCCAAAACAACAACAATTAGAATATAATTAAAAACAAACAGTCAAGTTATTGATAGTTAAAAAGTCAAGAAACACCATACATAATCATCAAAGACTGTACGCCACAGTGCATTTTTCAATAGCATAACCTCTCAGCACATAAGTAAAGTCGGTCTCTCTGAAAACTGAACAACAGGAAAAACTTAACAATCCCTAAATAAAACTTGAACAAATTTTTAACATTACTTATGGGGATAATTACAGTGAATTCAAAAAGGTTGCAATTGGAAATCATAGAGGCTTGGGCTTAAAGTATAACCTTCATGTTAATTTCCTTTCAAAAAATATAGTTCAGATGTACTTCCTCTCATTAACATTCTGAAGTACGAATCCACCCATTGGTAACAGGGCCAGGCTCTATTCCAATTGTTATCCCTTTGTAGAAAGGCACCAAAGGACATAAAAATCATCTCTAACACTCATGCCATTCACCAAACAAAAGCACATATGAGTTCTTGTGAGGGGTACAGAGTCCTAGAGAAAATCCCAAGTTTGCAAATGTATACAAAACTACATCGCTCAGGGTTGATCATGGTTCAATGCCAAACTACTTCATAGTACACTGAAGAGAACTATATAGGACTTAAGTACACTCATTCATAATATCCTTTGCTTCACTCCCATTTTACACATTTTCCATGCAGAGGTCATTTTCCTGTCTTGACTCATGATTAGTACAGTCGTTCCCACTATTAATGTGAATTTGTAAATATGGGCATTTTTAGGATTCCACAGCCTTGTGTATAAATCAAAGGACACTCTCAGGATTATTGGATATGCAAATTTAGAGTAAAAAGAAAAAATAGAGAACCAGTTGCATTATACTCAGTATATTTTCCATTTCTGGGTACTGCCCCTGTTTTACCTGGTTGGCATGAAGAATGTGTAGATTAAAATAGGAAACAGAAATATTTACAACATAGACTCAAAAATATTTTCTCTGGTCACAGCTTTGATTAAACAACATTACATGCATTAATCAACTACCAATGCATTAAAAAATATCAAATAACAGATTAAGCTAAGAAACCTTAACGAAAAATCCTAGTTACTTGATATCTTTTTCTATTTTGTTTGAATAAGCCAGAAAGGGTGCAGGTGCAATGCCCTATATATATATTTACATTGGAGTCAAGCAAACACATCAGAAAACATAACATTTACAATGGAAGCGTTCATTTAAAAAGGGACACAGACTGCAGCTTTGAAAACTTCCCTCATTGCAACAAATGCCTTTGGTTTTCTCTGTACTACAGAAATTTTTGAAATACTATCCAGGTTGTGTGGTTAAGAAGCAAAAAGTTTTAATAGACAACTTTTGTATAGTGTGCAACTGGCTGACTGAAATTAAAAAAATGGCCTCAAATAAAATCCAGCATAACATACATTAGCAATTATATAACAAGCTAATTAACCACAACTGAAAAGTTAGCTATGCATAGTTTTGCGGATCTCAAACCTGATTTCCAATTTGCACCGGGAACTTCATATTGAGAGTCAAAATTAGCATGCTATGCATCGGCTGCAAGTGTCATTACTACACACACACAAGTGGGATTGCATTTTTCTCAAGCCAAACAACTCCCATGATCAACCTGGCTCTCATCTTGTACTAATGTAAATCCTATGGATAGTGAGATTTGCAAACCGCAGTAAGGAGACCATTTCTATCACTGTGCTGCCTGCTGTTTTCCAAGAAGATCCTGGTACATGCACACAGAAAAAATCATGCAGCTTGAATGAGGCTGGAGGCGCACAGATCCAATCTGATTTGAACAAGTGTCCTCTGGTCAGAATACGGCCCACTACGCTACCACAGTTCCTTTTCTCTAAATTAAAAAAATTCTTCAACTTATATTTAGAAATTAAAATACATACAATTGTGCTTTACCAGATGCTTTGGTCCTACCGGTGCTTCTCTGAGACTCAGGAAATGGAATGTTGCTTTCTTTCTCCTCGGGCGGACCTCGGATGCCAGATGGTTGAACCTGTGGTGTCCCTGACCTAACGTTTGCGTTTTCTTCATTTGAAGGAGGTTGAGCAGCAAATGGTCCCCTAAAAATATCAATCAATTGGTACGATGAAAAAATGTCTAAAATAACGTCAATTTGTCACTGAAATCACAATTTCTTTTGCATCCGCCAGGATAAATTTAAAAAGAGAAACCACAAAATCATCAATTAATACAGAGTTCCAAACAGATGGAGAGAAAGGAAGAGAAAATGAGAGTGAGCGAAAGCAAATAAATTATTCGGGCAAAACTGAGTTTATACTAGTATTCATGGCAATTAGCAGAAAACTGAGAGGGCAACAGAAGCCAGATAGGCAATGAGAGTAAGTCAAACACAGAATGGTACTTAACAATATTTAGCTGCTACCTTTAAATTACTTTGCAATGACGAGTGGAGCTTCTGAACTTCAGGAAGGAATTGAAGCAATTGAGATATGCATTAAAAGAAGTTATTTTGTCTAGTTGCCAAAGAGTGACTGGAATGGCATGTTAATGAAGCTCTCTAAAAAGTAATACCAATTAATAATAATAGAAAAAATTTTTTTGTAATGTCAAATATGTAACTAATGAATTATCTTGAAAAAAATATACATAGAAACATAGAACAAGTTACAAAACATTTGAGTATAATGAGTACAGTAAAACTTAACTTAGTGGTCATCAATATTTAGTGGTTTGATCCTCAAGCAGCCACTTTTCCTGTATTTTTTATATAAACAATGTTAATTTCCCCTCTTTTAGCAGCAACTTACAGTAGCCAGCAGCTAATCTTCATGCAGCTGATGTTTCATTCAAATGCATAATTTGGAATATGCTAATGAATTCATGCATCCTCTTCTATTCTTAAAATGACACTTTCTATTGAGTGCAGCATGAGTGACTTTCACTACAGACCACCTCCACTTCCATAACAGACAAATGACCACTCGCTTTCCTGAAAGTGGCCACACCTCTGTGGCAAGTGACCAGCTTTGTTTCATTCATACTGCTGACCATAAAAATCCATTCCGCTGAATAAAGAAGCAGGGAACCTGCGAGTTTTTCTAAGTCTAATAAAGTCCCACAGCTACCCACCACACAGGAAGGTATGCCATCCTAAGATGGTAACCATCGTTGAAAATCAAAAGGCAATGTTGGGTGAAATGCAGCATGAGTGCCAAAATCTTATCCTGGATAGAAGGAATTGCATCTTTTTCTTTACACATAATCTTCTTGGTAGCACAGCAAGATCTACAAAATTATACGAGGCCTGTTGAAAAATTAATTAAATTTGATTTTTCCAGAGCACAGTAGTCAGCCATCTCCTTCCACTGTGCTGCCCCATCATCACTACTGTGCGTGGGAAAAATTCAAGGGCGGATACTTTTTTGACAGGCCTCGTAGGTGGGCCAGATGCAATTGCTCCCAAGAATTCCAAAAGATTTCATTTTGCTATGGGAAATTTTGAAGGGATAAACTGAATTACATTAGGTGG
Organism: Hetaerina americana; assembly: GCF_022747635.1. Classification (NCBI taxonomy): domain Eukaryota; kingdom Metazoa; phylum Arthropoda; class Insecta; order Odonata; family Calopterygidae; genus Hetaerina; species Hetaerina americana. Next base: position 67,560,022 of record NW_027286070.1, read on the forward strand.
GTCTTTCACAATGCTTCTTTTGCCCAATTAGTTTTCCATCTCAGTTTGTTATTTATTTCCCTTTTGTTCTTCGATTTAATTCTGTGTTTACATCCTTCCATTTTCTTCTCTTATCTATCTGCCCAATCATCTTGTCTATAATCAATGGTTTTATTGTACTTTTCCTATTTACTGTCCGCTAATTTCTAATTGACCATATACCCTGATGACTTCTTCCACCTTATGATTGTTTGGCGGCATTTATGAGCTAAAACAATGAGCAGTTGCTGGTTCTTAGGTTTTCAAGGCATTTATCAGTAGAATTTCCCTCCATTTTTTGGGTCTTCACAGTTTCCGTTGACATTGTTGCCTTTATCATGTCAATGTATGAGCCAAGACCCATTAAATTGAGAGAAATGACCCTATTATCTATAGTCACTCTTCTTCCCACCTTTTGGTTCAATATTATTGCCACTCCTCACCGGCTTCCTTCCCTCCAATGTATATTATTCTAAAACTATTGCTCTAGTAATCTATTCTTTCATCTCATCTCACACAGTCCTAAAAATTCTATATTTCTTCTCTACATCTCATGCTTTATATTTTTTAGTTTTCCTGTTCTCAACATTGCCCTAATATTCTTTTTAGTAAGAATAGTCCTATTCCCAAACCAGTTAGAATAGCCTATTTCAACCTGTTCAGCCATCATCTGTTCTGCTGCTGTCTCTTGGGGTTTGCAAGAATTTTAAGAGGTGATGGCTGTGGAAACTTTGCCTCTCCTACTGGCAGGAATGACACATGGACAATTTGGCCAAGTCCTGCTCTCACCACAACTCTTACTCAAATCTATTTCCATCATAGTAGCATAGGATAAATAATTGAAGTGGTTTCTTGTTGCCTTCCTCAAGAGTGTTTTTAATGCGACACCTTCTCTCAAATGGTTGCCTCAATGAGGCCAGATGCCTTTTGCAGCCACCTCAATAAAGAACAGATGCTGTGGGAACTACCTTTCATCTGGCTCCTATCCTTAGATCTATCTGGCATGGGTGAACCTGCCAGGAACAATTATCATTGCTCTTGCCAGCACAGCACTAGGGATTATCAAAACAATTTCTTCTGCCACATCAAGGATGCAGTCCCATGGGGAGGGCCAAAGAATAAAAGCATCTAATTTACAACAACATCTAGTAATACAATACTGAATAGAGAATGACCAAAGTCAAATGAATCACTAGTATTAGTAGTATTTTAGGGGAGGCAACCAACGGCTAAGGTCATTTGCACCATAGGGGATGGACAGGAAGGGATGAAGGGTGGAGAGAAACCCAGCGTCGGCATTAGCCTACTCTTTACGAAAGGTGCCAAGGGGTCCACAGCTTAACGTCCCATCCGACGGACGGTGTACTCACTCAAAGTGCCCTCTACAAAGCACCTCTAGTAGGGATTGAGATACCACTGAAAAATATTCAACACTGCCAGGATTTGAACCCGGACCCTCTGGGTGGGAAGCCAGTACGATAGCCACCGCACCATCTCGATCCCCATGAATCACTGGTATTAAGCATTTGAATAGCATTATCATCCTGCATTAAACCAACTGATACATTTATTTTTTATACATACATATTAATACAAAGGATGATGAAAAGAGAAGAGAAAAATCCTCCACCAAAAGAGAAATTTTCTACCAATTCACCGATAAACCTTAATGAGGGACTGCAGAATCTCTGCCAGATGAGGTTTGTTTGCAAAGATTTTGATAAGACATTTGCAGAGGAAACATTTCACAAATTGGAAAAATTTATAAATTCATTGGCATTTTTTTTAATCTAGAAAACAATGCATGAATTTAAAACAAACCACTATGATGGATTAATTATGTTCATAACTAAATTAAATAAATTAATAATTTCATTTCATATTATTATAATAAATGATTCATTTCACAGCTTCCTCTACCTCAAAATCCTACATCTCGCTTAACCTCCATTTATCAGTCACCTCCATAAACAGCCATATTTCTTTTGAGTTCACAGTTGCTGCTTAAGACAGGCTTTACTGAGTTTATCATAAGAAACCTAAACTTGCAATAATATGCCATCTACTCCTGCTCAATATACTTCAAATCAATTCTAGGGTAAAATGCAACATAAGGGCATTTACCGTGCTAAAAACCTATTCCATAATATGTACATAAACAATAAATTACCAAAATAATTCAAATTAATTAGTTAATTTTTAATTTAGCATTTCAAAACCAAAAATTGGGTACCTGCAAAAACAGTCACCTTGCACACAACCAGAAAATCTTATTTGACCGTAGTTAACAAAGTTAAAGTTTTAAAAATGGTTCAGTTTAATCCCCCCCTTGACTACTAACTTGTTCATATTTAATCTAGGATACATTTAAGTACTTTTGTACTTGCTAGCACACCACATTGTACTGTCCAGCTACCCAACTTCTCTTGTTGCCTAGGAAGGCAAATGTGAACCAATATGCAGCCTCTTTGGTGTGCAGACTATCATATATCAATCTCCTAGGCAGTATAATTGCCAAATAATCATCATTGAAACCATTCTCTCGTATGGGAAAAAAGTGACAATAATAAGAAAAATATTACGCCCAACACCGTGCACATAAATAAACTTTGAAAAGGGCAACAAAACCAGGAGTCTCATTGCTTACCATAGAAAAACGACTCACCTATCAGTGTTCACAATTTTTTCCTCAGGATGATGGCCAATAGGGGGTGGTTTCTCTACAACAGCTGGTTTAACCAAAGCATGAGGAGGATCTGGCCTGTTTAGATTATGTAGCCCAACTTCCATACTCTTTACTTGTGGATTAAGAGTTGACGGAGGAATTTGGACAACTGGTGGTTGAGCTGCCGCACTTGTACTAGGCCCCGCCACAGGTTGAAAAACATTTCGATTACCACTTGAGGGGTCATTTTTCGAGGGAGAGGATGGACAAGCTGGCTGAGGACTAAATTGCGCTGCTGGAGGGCTTTGAAAAATTCTGGTCAAGTTCTCTTCTCCTTCGTAAATCAAACGGTGATAATGTGGATCGACTGTAATGCAAAATGAGTACTTAATAACAATTAAATTTATAAAGCGATATATTTAGAGTATTATTTACCGAATGGCTTGAGTGTGAGCATTGATTGATAGTGCTGCATTTTGGAGAGTAAAACAAAAAGTTCTAAAACCGTGTGATTCTGATGTCCCCACATTGTCAGCAGTTCGTCCGTCGGAGACTTCCCACGCATTAGATACAACCGCAAATACTGAATAGTCATGACATCAAAATTCATATATTTTCCTCCTGAAAAGATAAATGCTTAGAATGGTCCGCCTCGTATTGTTACATCTAAATAAAATTAGCTACGAAGACACTCACCTAACTCCTCCCACTTGTCATTATGATCTAAAATGCGACACAATTCCTTACGCTCAAAATAAGGCAAATCGTAGATGTACTTAATGTTTGTCCTGTTAGCACTTGCCATCTTAAGACCAAAAAGTTAATTCAAGACTTTTGAGGAAAACTGTACAAATACACGTAGCAAAAAAGTACTTCAAGGAATCCAAACAGAAGAAGAGCAATAACGACAACGGCATCGGTTATGAGTAATATTGACGTTCATCATTAACGAAGAATTAAGATATTCAGTGACTTCAAAACTTCAAATTTTAAGTCCATTTTAGGGGCAAGAGCTTAACATAAAGAATTCTCAACCAAATGACATTCGATGCGCGTGCCTTTCATATCCCATTACTGACGATGTAGCAATGGTAAATGTATAAACGTTCCCGTAATATTTATTATAAAAATATAATCAAACTGAATTAATCATTCAAAAAAATTTAAAAATAAGCTCTTCAAAATGACATTGTTTTTTCTCCCGTGATGACAATAGTTTTATAGAGTATTTCAAACTGTTAAATTTATTATGTTGGTCACCGCACTTTCAGATGTTTCCGCCCGTCCACAAACACGAACCGTACAAATGCGTAAAGGAGTAAGTTGAAAATGCTGGTGAAATTGATTAGGTCTTTGAAGGTAAAACCTTAAGTGAATATTTATGTTGAGTCTAAATTGATATTCTCCCTCCTTTAAACGATTTGCTCCTCTTAATTTTTCTAGCCAAATAGGGCCATCAACCTTCTTCGTAAAAGTAAAATACACACAAGTCACAGGAATGGGCTACCTTTGGTTCCCATAGTCATTGAACAAACTGGGAGAGGGGAAAGAGCCTATGATATATACTCTCGGCTCCTAAAGGAAAGAATCATATGCGTAATGGGGCCGGTGAGTAATGCATATGTCAGTGCAAAGTCTTACATTGTCTGATTCGTTTTTAAGTGTCGTCCTAATTCTTTCAGATTTCCGATGAACTTTCCTCGTTAGTCGTTGCCCAGTTGCTATTTTTACAGTCCGAGAGCAGTAAAAAACCTGTGCATATGTACATTAACAGGTAAGAAATCGACATTTTGAATTAATGTGAAAATTATTGTTGACTAGGGGTCCATAGAATATGCAACGTCTGAATTTTATATTTAAATGAAACTTTTGCATCCTTTTGCCAAATCGCATTGAACTGGAACACGCGATTATCTATAATGATATCGTAAGTGTTAATTATCGCCCTCACTGAGTGTCACATTTACCCAGGCAATATAAATGTTAATATTGTGCCCCATCCGGAATCACAATATAATGAAATAGCTCTCCTTATCCCTCGTCAGAATGATTTATATCAATTCTTGCTGTATGTTGACGTATATACCCAAGAGAATCTTATCTTTCTGCAGTTATGTTAGTTGCAATAATGGCATGGTCTATTTGAGAAATTCTTTTCTTTGAAAATAATTTCAATATAATAATACCTAATGTTTCCATCATCACTGCTGAACTTCCCTTTGTCTTTGAATTATTATTCTTGTTTAATTTTATTTGGACCCCTTGCCCAAATAAATTATTGTTATTTTATATTCCCAAGTACGATTCTTGTTGCATTTTAAATAGGTACTGTCGGCTTAAAAATTAAATTTCATTAATATAAACGTCATTGGGTAAAATACCAGTAATCATATTAATTTATTTTTAACCAGGAAGATCCTTAAAATTGGACATCTCATACTTTTAATACCTTTTCTTTCTCTTTTAACATAAGGCACAATTGTTTTAAAGTTAACATCCAAAATGCAGAAATTTGGGTAAATAATAATCGCCTCTCTCCCCCCCACTTCTTCTGTGTTTTCCTTAATATTCATTCCACCTTTTCCATCCTCCGCACCCAGATTTCAAAAGTATCCTAATCTTAGTCTATCATCTTGCTACAGCAACCATGTTTCCCCTCTGAATAAAACCATACTCCATATCCAAGTTTTCATTACCTTTCCTTAACATCCGTACTCAATGCCTCTGTCATTAATTTTCTTCTTCTGGAAAAGCTTCTTGGCAAATGCAATTCTTATTATTTCCCTGACATTTTCTGAACTCCTATTTCAATATGTAATTTAGCTTCACTTCTTCTGAAAAACCACATAACCTTTGTGTTGTTTATATTGATTCTCATCCCAGACCTATCACACTGACTTTCCGATGCCCTCAGCAACTCCTTGGAGTACTGGCGTACCAAACCTTAATCATTCCACTAGCATAAGTAGTTTTATGAATTCCTTGCTGACTCTCGTTCCTAACTCCAATTCTTCCCATGCCTCTTAAACCCTTCCGCTGTGGCTCACTCTTGGGAAATGTACTTGTCACATGCAGTGAAAAGTGAGGATAACATGTCTCTAATGGTAATTATTGGTCTCTGTCACAATGTAATTCATTAAGGGCCTATCAAATCATAAATTAAAGTAGTCCCTTTCAAAACTATTCTCGGTAATGCCCCGGTTTTCCCAGAGGTGGATGAGTTAAATTGGAAAACATGTGGAGTAAATACATGAACCTGCTGCTGGACCAAGTACTGGAAGATGAAGGAGTAAATTAAGGGGCTCTTGTTGTCAGAATCACTTTCATTGCTAGCACTTGCTTCTGAAGAGCTAAAACATATATTACCCACCGAATTTTTGCACCCTTCATTGGATGTAAATAACCTCAACTACAATATCATCTTCGCAAAACACTCAATTTCTTTTTTGACCCAAGGACACATGATTCCTATTCATGATGAAGGTGGAAATATTGAAATTCAATATTACTCAAGATGAACATGAGCCTATGACTGTAATGAGAGTATATTTCACAACCATGCTTTCGATGCTGTTCGTCATTATCAATGATGATGGGAAGCATCGAAATTATGGTCGTGAAATATTAAATCTTTATTGTGGAAGTGTAAAGTTTCTTTTTTACCCTCACAATGAAAGAATTCCACTAAGTTAAACCTGAAACTGTTATGTCTATGGCTGTAAGTTTAAGAAAATGAGATTTTCAGAATTCTTGCAAATGCAAGGGCTATAATTCAGCATGTAATGACCCTGATCAAATATACATGCACAATGTGCTTACTACAAGGGACTCTAAACTCTGTGACTTAAAAGAAAATGAGATCTTATCTCTTGAAAGTAAGGGGAAAAGTACGTCTAAGTATGGGGCAATGGGGAATAACATGCTTCTTCAACCAGATAGGAGTGAGGGTGGGGAAAAGAGGAAGTCTGTCCGTAGTGCACTAGATGGAGAACGAAAAAGTACATTCAAGGCTGCCTTCTATGTGATCATACTAGGTACATTCATAGTGGTGAAAGTGTTAACCATGCCCTCCATGTGCGACTATACGTTGAACAGCACAGGTGATAATGGACACCCCTGTGGTACCCCTCTTTCTAACAGACTCTCCATCCCGCACTCTAACCTTAGCTGTCTTAGACATTTACTCTTTTTTTGATATTTCTCCTCTTCTATTTTCTGCTATATATTCAATTCTTCTACCCAATCTCCTATCTAACAATTACCATCGGTCTCACCATCACAGCTTTTGAGGTCATCAGAACACAAGCCACATCACCACATTTACATCACATCAAGGTTCTAGTCCATTGGGAAGGCCCTAATGATTTATGTCTCAACAAAATGATGATTATTTTATTTGGTGTTCTTTCTTATACGTATTAAATTTACCTGTAGAGATGGAATGCACTAAAATGGTAATTTTTGTGTTGTGCATTATTGAGAGAACTTAAGCTTGCTTTGATGTCATTTTCTACTGCCTAAGATGAGACTCCTTGTGTTTATTACCTTCTTTAGTCCAGGAGGAAGTGTGACAGCTGGGCTTGGTATATATGATACCATGCAGTATATCCTCCCACCTATTGCTACTTGGTGCGTCGGTCAAGCCTGTAGCATGGCTAGCCTTCTTCTTGCATCTGGCACACCATCAATGCGACATTCCCTTCCAAATGCTAGAATCATGATTCATCAACCGTCTGGGCAGGCTGGAGTGAGTATCTTACTAATGAATACATTACTCCCCTTGGCTATGTAATAAGATAAAGGATAATATCAGGTGGAGCTTTGTGGGAAGAAAATCTTAAATGTTTTTCCGTTCTCAAATTCTCCAATAATGTGTTGATCGAAAAGTGTTTCAATATATACGAGGGTATGCTGAGAAGTTATACCTCTTTATTTTTTCCATTGATATTCTTAAATATTTTTCAACAATAAAAATGGCCGATTTGGGACTTCATTGTACACCTCCACAAAGTCCCTTTACCGTATCATAACCTTTGTGATGAACGCTTTTGCCAACATTCCTCAATTTTTGTGATGGTATCGCAATACAATTGCTTATGTAGTCAACAGAACCTCAGCTTCACCTCTCCCTTGAATTATTGAGTTAATGAGTTATTCAATTCAAAGTAATGCCCCTTAAGATGTTCCTTCAGCTTAATGAAGAGAGAATGGGTGGGTAGGAATCAGTTGGGGCTGGAGGCTTAATGGCGGGTGATCCCTGACTCAGAAACTGAGGCACTCGGAATTTCCCAAGTTGGTCTTGCGCTGGTGTTTGGCCAAGCATTATCTTGTTGAAGGAGAGGCTTCGTCAAGTGATTTGCAATTTTTGCCTTGACTCATTTTCAAGAAATAGCAATTGTCAGGGACTGGCATGTTGATCCTGTCTGATGAGACCATCAGCACAATCCCTATATTTGTTGATAGTGGCCTCATTCAGCTCTTCTTAGTGGGTATGTCGAGCCCAAAGTCACGTAGTACATAGTGATGTCAGCATATTCATCACTGTGTTCAAGATCTGGAACAGTCGAGAATGGTCTACTAGAATGAAAATTAGGGTGTATTCCAGCTTATATTTTTCAAAAGTTGAAAAAAAAAGGAAATTTGCATCCTCTCATATTAAGTGATGTTGATTCCAAAGGAATTAGTATGGAAATAATAAGTCATAGGAATCGTGAAATACACAAAGTGGCATCACCAATGAATAGGTCTAATGAATGAGAATGATTTAATTATAAAAATATCCTTTTATCAATATTAAATAAAATTCAAAAACCTAGTCAAACATGCTGTGAATAAGGATAGACTTTCTACCCTGTTTTGTAGCTGATGTCCAAACCTTCTTGCATTTCTCTACTCCCATTTAGTAGTCTCTGGGCTATTGATTAAGAGAAAAAATAACCTTGATTGCTAACCTATTTGTTTGATGCTATGTAATATTTTTGAATTATAAGGGAATTCAAATCAAAAAGGAAGAAATAAATGTAGAACATTCCAAAAGTCATGAGGAATGACAAATGATGTTTGACCTGTGACAATGTCAAGCACATTGTATGAATGTCTAATTTGCTCATCCTTCCTACCCTCTCCTAGCTCACTCTGGATAAATGGTTTCGAATACAAAGGCATTCTATTGACATGCAAGTATAGAATTGTTCATGAAGGGGGACAGTAAAGCAGCTCACATTCAGCAATGTCTGGTTAATTATGTTTTTTGTGTGTACTGTAGTCAAAATAAATTATCCTCTGTTTTTTCAATGTCACATTAAGTCACTGCCATTGTGTGATTTTACAAAAATAACATTAAAGTGCTTATGTCTGTATCATATTTAAGAAACACTGCTTTACCTAGGAGCTAAGTATTAATTTGCAATGTAAGGGAAATTTAGTATCCATACTTTCACATGTGTTTCACCTGTCTCTCATTCAAAATATTTTTGATAGTTAGGGAAATAGGTTGTCTCCGTGTTGGCTGAATGCAAAATGAGAACTGTGGGAAATGGCTAGATTGTTGGAAAATTGTTGAAGGTCCTTGTTTTTTTACAAGTTCATTTCCAGTGGCTGGCATTAGCTTAGTGGATAATGTTTGTTTATCCCCTCATTCTGGCCCAAAAACTGTAATTTATGATTCTAAACTGAGTATGATGCGATGAACAAATGGATTATCATAGTATGCTTGATGAATCCTTATCTCCTCAAAGATGTTATCGGTCACTTAAGATGCGGCTTGCTTAAAATTTTAGGGTCAAGCAACTGATATACAAATTCAAGCTGAAGAGATTATAAAGTTAAAGCGGCAGATAAATGGATTATATTTAAAACATACTGGAGCACCCCTGGAGAAAATTGGTAAGTAGACTGAAATATGTCGGCTATGGTAAATAATTTGTCTTAATCATTTCATGTTTTTAACTGAAACTCAATTTCATTAACATGTAGGTCATATTCTGCTTGTTAAGTTTTCATAATTTTTATAATTGTTTCAGAAAATGTAATGGAAAGGGATCATTTCATGTCCCCTGTGGAAGCAAAAGAGTTTGGTTTAATAGACAAGATTTTAGACCATCCACCCAAGCCAGGAGAAATGGCTGATGAGACACCCAAGGGCGTCACGGGAGAAAGAACTCCTGGGGCATATGCATCTGGAGGATAATGTTGACGGTTAGGGATTGGATGTTCAGAATACTGGCTGCCACGGAAATATAGGCCATTAAGGGTTTGGAAGGTAAAGACAATGAAATAAATGGTTTCAATTGACTAGATTTTAACTCAAAATCGATCTTGAGTTTGTATTACAGAGCATTATTTTGTAACATTTTAAAACATTGAAATTAGAGGAAGTTAATATGCATACATAGTATGCTCATTTGATGTGCATTCTGAGATTTTTACTTAACTTATTAAAAAAGTTGAAGTAGCTTTTTGATTGTAATTTAAATTTGGAAGAGGTTAAAGAAGCACTTGCGGCTGTAAACAAAAGTCTTATTTTCTCGGTGGTTGTTAGATTTGTGGAAACATAATTATACAGATCCACAGATGTATGTTCTGTGGGTTCTAGTTCACAACTGGTAAATCATGACAGGAATGAGGGAGTTTTCTTGAATATAAGTTCCAGGGTATTGGCGGGGAAAGGGAGGCAAGCATAGTCATCAAGGAAACCCTGTAATGATTGGGAACCTTTTTTAATGAAATGCCTGGAATATTATTTATGTTCTCAAGTTTGGGTAGCCATGACTCGAGTGTTTTACTGCTGTCACCTAGTGAATATTTCTATGTACCATTGTCATTGGTCTTGTTCCTTGATTATGGTGATAAGTAAAATCATTCCTGATTTGAGTTCAACACATATATTCTTTGAAAAAAGTGAATCATTTATTATTAATCTATTTATTTCTATTTTTCTGAAGATCCTGTTCGGAGTTTTCCATCTGTGTAACCTGATCCATTTTTGGAGCTGTTTTACGTTATCAATCATTACAAAAAATTTGTAAAGATATGTCAAAAATTTTATAATAAAGCTGTTTTTGTTACAATAAGTGTTTTTTTAATTAAAATATTTTTTACTTTTCTTTAGCTGTTCAAGCTACATTAGTTTCATCTGCTGTATTGGATAACAATTGCTATTAACTTGAAAATACTACTGTTAGAAGATTAAAAATTATGTTGAAACCCTTCCCCCTACGATATTCTTATAAAGGAGCATGGATTTCTGGCATTTTATTGGATTTTTATGGGCTACCATGTGCACAACATGAAATTAGCCCAGAATATATTGGAAATGGAATTAACTTTGGACGTCATTATCATTTACTTTTATCTTAAAAGAATCTTAAGGTCCTGGCCTCCTAAGCTGTGCGATTCATCTAACAATGCAGTAAGATGTATAAAATGTAAAAAAGGGTGAATTTTTTATTGCACCCCTAATGAGAAATGGAGCATACTGCAGTCATTAGGTGTGTCTGGGAGCAGATGTGAACAAATTACCATTTTGCCCTCTTCCACTACGAGGTCATCTTCGAGTTACTGCAGGAGACATTTCAATTGCTAATTAAGGCAAACAGGGTAAAATAGTATTATATTCACTAGACTTACGCAATATAAATGGGTCAACATGTCGATTGTTAATGATTCTAGGCCTGAGACACCAACAAATATTGAAAATCTCGAGAGAATATGTTCGGTGGTATATGGAAATTATTAGAGAAGTTCCTTAAGAACTGGTCATCAGCGAGGATCTTTCATCAAATTTTGATTGAAGAAAACACATTTTATTGCTGCAAAATGTATGTTACAATTTTTGACTGGTGCACTTGTCTCTATGATAGAGTTTGTACAATTGCTCACTGCGGTAGGTTTAGCTCATAGGTAATGCTTATGTTGGAACAAGGCAAATTGTAGTTGATTGTCAACAATTTTCACTGGGAGCAATAAATATCCACAGAATGCTCTACAATGTTACACTTGAAAATGCCCAGCATTTTTTTAACATGCCTCTGGGCAAACAATAGTGAGAGAACCAATAAGTCATTGAAAATGTTAATTGGTCAAAATTCATGAATAATTATTCCAAACTTGGCTCAGTGGCTATTCATTGTATAATATAACCTAATCAATCAGCTTGCCATAAACTCAAATAAATATATCCTCACTTTTTTGGGACGCATATTAGCAGTGTAGAATGCGTATAGACATATATTTTACATCATCATGGTAGTTTTTACTTGCTACCACCAATTATCATTAGCTTTAGGGAGTAGCTCAGTCAAACAAAATTCCTGAACAATTTTGACTGGAGCAAATGGTCGCTCAGTAATATTTTGCACTTTGGCAGAATTGACTCCAATCTAGCCGAATAAAAAGCTGGGACAATAGCTTTTATAGATAATGGAAACCCTGGCAAAACCTTGAAAGGAAAACTTGAAAATAAAAGTGTAATTTTTAAATTATTATGGAATGCAAAAAATATGATTCTGGGGGTACCTACGCGTTAAAACCTAATAACAGAGATGAAGACCATTACAATTTTCCATTTAATAATTATTAAGCGGAAAATTGTAATGGTCTTCGTCTCTGTTATTATGGAACAATTCCACCACATCATACCTAAATCTGTAATTTACATTAAAACCTACTTGCTCGCCACATAAAATAAGCAAAGAATTTCACCTCACTTTTAATTTAGATAGCATCATCAGCAAGAGCAATTTAAAAAATACCCTATTTAACCTTTTGATAAATCTCCAGCGTAATTAGGATTCTTCGCAATTTCAACCTTAAAAAGATCACTGAGAATAATAAATATTAATTTTTCTCTTGGAACTCCCCTGGTGTCCTATGTGCCCCTAGGATTCCAAATAAGCCACTTCTGGCTTGCCATCAGGTTTCCCAGGAGTCAACCCTTGACTCTTTGATTCACTAGCAGATTAGTCTAAGCCCTGGCTCCTTGAACTTCATATTTGGCAGGAAGGTTCTGTTATTGACAATGTGCTAAGGAAGGTTTATTCAGTGATACATAAATGATGGGAATAATCCATACTTAAATGGTAACTCCCATTATCCCTGTATTGCAACTTCCAGGTAATAGTAAACAGCTCACAATTTTATACAAACTTTCATTGTAAATAATGCAGCTTGATAGCAATTAATGATAGGAAAAGGCATGGCATACGGAAAGTCATTGTTTATGAGAAAACTCAAGGAATATTTTACTTTTTCTGTTATTTTATTTATATGAAAAGAGTAATTAAGGAAATTATTTTTAAACAAATACCTGTTTTAAAAAATTATTGCAGAAAAAAATAAAATTTTTCCTGCTGGAAAATTTGTGGGATAAGGCATACAAGGTCCATCAGGAAATATTCTAGTCATGCAATATTTTGAGAAATATAGCCTTCCTAGAACAATCAGGCCTTAGTCCTCTTTGAAAGACTCCCATTGGGACCACAAATACTTATCCAAGCATTTCTTCCACTTTTCAACACAATTGGTGAAATCCTCTTTTGGAATGGCCATCAGCTGCCTTGTCTCATTGACTTTTAATCTTGTCAATGCCAAGAATTTGGTGCTGCAGTTACAGGGGACTTGCTCCAAGCAGCAAAAAATTAGTCAAGTTTTGTAAAAAAAGGTCATAATTGGAGATGAGTCATGGGTCATTGGTTACAACCCTGAAACAAAGCCCAGATTTCCCAAAAGTTAGTGAACAAAGGTAACTCAACAAAAATGTGCTGAGGCCACTGGCAGATGGTCATTCCAAAAAAGGACTTAGCCGATTGTTTTGAAAAGTAGAAGAGACCCTGGAATGAGTATGTTAGGTCCCAAGGGGAGTAATTCAATGGGGACAGAGGCCTCATTGCTCTAGGTAGACTATTTTCATCAAAATATTGCATAGCTGAATACTTTTTGGATAGCCCCTGTATTATTGAATTGTCCAGAGATTTAATAGTATAACATTTGTAAAGCAAACTGTAAAAATTTACAAGATCTTTCTGGGAACTTAAAAATGGTATAAAATCTTGGGATCCATTTAATGGGGTGTAAAAAAGTTATTAGAAATTGGAAAATGAATAGTTTAGCATCTCTTAAAAATATCTATTGGTAGACCAATGAAAGAGAGCAATTCATCCAAAGACAGCTGTTGGAGAAAGAAATCGATTGTATAGATCAAATGAGTACTGTAACAAAGAGAAAGGAAGAAATGCATCAGGCCATAGCCTATGAGGATGAAGTGGAGAAAAAAATAGAGTAGGAGAGAATTGGGTCTGAAGGCAAGAAGAGGAGAACAAGGGAGAAAGATGGACTGAAGGACCAACTGCCCATGGAAGTAAGAAGCAATAAGTGCATGAAAAAGATAGGTTGTCACACAACTTGATTAGAAAAAATCTAACCTTACACTGCACTATTTCGATGCACTAATAACACACTCTGATTTTGTGGGTATTGTGCATAATGTTGGGATTTTCCCTTTCATTCAAGATTTTTGTCATGCATCACATATTCAGGTTGGAGAAGCTTTCTTGACTTCAAGCTATGCTGACACATGGGAAAGAAACAGGGTCCCAACCAATTTGAAAGAAATATCTCCTGGTTTCCCAAACTAAACCATTCAATCACTCACAGGCAAAATTCAAGAGGGGTTCTCATATGATTTGGAAATATCTTTAGCCAACACAATTTTTAATATGTACCTTACAGAAAATAGCATAACTTATTGCTTATAACAAAAACAAATATTTACTCACTCGTGGATTACTCCTGCGATAGATCCAGAATCAAATAGGCATCTCCTAATAACCAGATAAAGTGTTTATTCACAGTTTAAATGTGATGAAATATTGAGCATACATAATATGGACTGGTAATATTAAACCTTGATGAATATATTGGTTTGTTTGATTTAGTTTTGAATCCATTGTTGGGTATTATAACCAACTGTATGACACTGCCTTTAATCCTTTTCCCTCTGCTTTTCTGTTACCATTAACTAATAAGCTGGTCTTTTAATTAAGGGCATCAAATAAATTAAGAATCTTTTCATCTTAATTCTTTGATGCAAATCCTGAGAAGAATAAAGGTAACATTAATATTTGGCTTATGTTTTATCTTCACTAATTATATATTATTGCCAAATGACAACTAACCTTTTTTATGGTACATCTTCAAAGTAGAAGAGTTGTTTTATTAATTACTATATACCACAAATTTTTACTGTTAGTAACTGTTGGCCAAGAGTAAATGTAAACTCAAATTATCAGATAACAAGATAGTAAGGCAAACTACTAGCTACTGGTGGCATGAAATGGATGAAGATATTTTTCTATGTATTCTCTGTTTTTTTGTCTCTTAACCCAGCAAATTCCCCTATGACAACTTGCAGGCTAGCTTGCCCTGAAATCATACCCTGTAAATGTGTTAGGGGTGCTACGAAAACAGCCTCAAAGATTGCAATTGAAGGGAATTTTAGATTTATTTGATGATATACGGTGAAGGGCATAAAATATTTATGTGCTTTTGTTGCATATGTTGGCAAGCTTAAATTGGGCACTTTACTGTGGCATGCTACCCATTTTTGGTTCACTTTATAAATTTAAGATACCATAAAAAACCATAAAGACAGTAATCAACCAGTAGTTCAGCTTGGTAGGTGGTAGAATTCACCCAGTTCTAAGCCCAACGGTGTGTGAAATTCATATATTAGGGTGGGGGGTGCCAGTTCCTTTTCCTGTGCTGGTAATGGTATCACTGGGAGATCTATCACCCAAAAAATCACTAAGCTTGGGTATGGTTGCAGGTACCCTGAGAGGCATGACCGAATCAAACTCAGACCCTCTGGTCAGAAGTCCAACGCTCTGCCCTTGCACTACTGCGACACAGATTTAAGATACATAACCCTTTTAAAACATGTGGCATATGGGAAAGACATCACTATCATGGAGTTAAGTTAGGGTAAGGAAAGGAGATGCCACTGATGAGGATATTTAGGTGGTCTTTCTCCCCTTTAATTTCAAACTGACAGGGTTGATGTCAAGCAATAACATTTTATGAGGTAAATGTGACATTTGGAACACTCTCTGTGTGTGCAATAAATAAAAATAAAACTCATTAAGAAGGCAAATTGCTGTTTATTTCTCAACCTATTTCTATTGCACTGCAGTATGCACCACCACCGTCACAAAAATGTTACAAAAATGTGTGCGATAAAAATAAAGAACCATGGCAATTTTAGGTGAATGGCAGGGTTTTGATGTAATAGGGTTAGGATTCTAAGTGACTTTATGAGACACAAAAAAACAATATTTCTCCACATTTGGGAAATGGCCCAAAAGACGAACCTTCCCCATTCACTCATAAATTCACCCCCACCTGGATAAAAAAGGGAAGTGGTAATGGAAACTCAGGAGACCATGATACAGATCTGTTTGATCACCCTCCTTCAACACGTTTTTGTTTTCTCACTGAAAAAAATACGATTGAGGCAAGACTCAAAAGTTAAAAAAAACAAAGCAGGCGGTAAAACAAACAGCACATTTTTTCTATGTACAAGACCATATTTACACGGAGGCGATGAACTTCTCTCCCTCTCTCATTATCTCTTTTATTTCTTCTTGAATCAAATCGTCCATCCGGATCAAAGAGTCTCAAACGAACAAAAAAAATAAAATATCCACTGTCACGATTTATATTTAAAAAAAAACGATCCTCCCGTGCATCGTCAGTCCACGTTTTTTCTTTCTTCTCTCTCTTGAAAAAAATTCATCTCTACAAAACATCTTTTTCCTCTAAATAAATCACCCTATCACAGATTTGCTGGAATGTCACACTCCTTAAGTCGTGTAGAAATTGATCCAATTTGTCCTCTTATCCACCGCACAAGACACAGCCAATACAGCCAATGAGGGGGGGTGTTTGGGGAGGGGAAACAAATGAGGGTGGGAGTGGGTGGGCGGGCAGGGGACGAACAGTGTGTGTGTGTATATATATTATATATATATATATATGGCGGAAGGGACTCTGTGGAGGGGGGTAGTTGCAAAGGGGTATTGCAATGTATGTGTGTGGGGGGGGGGGAGAGCAGTCTCCGTGGAGAAATTGCACACTCCAGAGCTGCCCTCCCGCTAACCCCGCCTCGTGTCTCTTTTAATAGTGTGGGTGGCTGGGGCTCAGTCCTCTCCAAAGATTTTTCAGTTAATGGTTAAGTCCTCCTCCTATGGGAGCGGAGGGGGGCGTATTAGGGCTTTCTGGGGAGGGGGAGTGGGGGCAAGCAGCACATCGGTTCGGTGGCGTAGTAATTGCGGGAGGGGGGAGTGGAGTGGAGTGGAGCGAGGGGGTGGCGTAGCATCATCTCGGCACCCCCACCCATTTCCATCCGTGCTCCTCGCTCCCACGACTTCCCCCCCTCCACCCCCCACCAACCCCCCTCGCCGTCCCGCGGCCCCCCCTCCCCACCCGGGGGGCAATTCCCTCAATACATTCGCTTTTTCATCTCGTCTCTCACCTTGAGAGAGCATAAGAGGTGGAGATCTTCCCCCCCCCTTCCTCACCCTCTTTCCCCTTCCACCACCACTCCTCCCCCTCCCCTCCCCCTTTTGCTCAATTTTCTACCCCCACCCAGCCAAACACCTCCTCCTCATCTCGTTTCATTTACAAAACCTGTAAGGCGGTATGCAAAGGAAAAAAGGTAGGCAGCTCAGAGGGAGAGAGAGAGACACACACACACACACACACGCACACACACACATTCACGCTTATAAGCTCCTTTATTTCTCACCTTCTCATTGCTACTTTTAATATTATTGTTATGTTTAACCGTCGAAGTAATTGTATTCGGTCGCAGTTGTTTGCGTGGCGCTCCGGAGTACACTGTGTCGCATGCCATGCCGGGGGCCTCCTGAGCACGCTTCTCCGCCCCTCCCCGCAAACACGACCTCCCCACCCTCCCAACGTCCTCCTCCGTCCTCCACTCTCCACCACATCCCCCCCACTCACCCACAGTCTTATAATGCGTTCTCCTTCATTGGCATTAAGTCTTTTGTTCAGTCCTCAACCACACCGTTTTCGTAAAAATCACCAAATTATCCTCCACTTTGTTCTTTTTTTTTGATCCTTTCCTGTTCCCCCTGGACTCCAATTTCACCCCCGCAGCCCCTCTCTCCCCCCGTCGGAGAGAAGGGTTTTCGGACAATTATTTGGCATATTAAGCCACATTCCGATAGGTATAGGTCACTCCCAGTGTTACGTGTATGGACGGCCGACCATTATGCTAATGAGACTGCATATGTAGCCAGTTTCACCTCCCATCCGACCCCCCCCCACCTTCCCTCCTACTTCCCCCCCCCCAACCAAAATGGTTCTACCCTCGAGCAACCAACCCCCTCCCCCCACCAAAAACTCATCCATTCCAACCCACCCACCGACCCCCTTATCCCCCGCCCACTCCGACCCCACCCACCGCTCGACCCTATCGTCGGAGACCTTTGTCTTCTTTATATTGCTTTTATTCTCTTCTTTTGGTCGGATCTTTTAGAGGGGGGAGGGAAAAATTATTTGGCATGCAAATGGCGATTCCATCCTCATTTTTCTCTTCCACACCCAGTCCCCACTCTTTCACGCCAAACGCGGTGTCGTGGCTTAGGTTGGCAAACAAATCTTGTCTATATACCAATCATAAAATATCGATATAGATACATCGGATGAAGTGTTCGTAAAAATTAACAATAATATATTGATCGATTAATAAATACACGGTATTTTCATACTACTGCACTCTGTATCTATGAATGTACAATTTCTGTAAGGATAAAACGATCCTACGACTGCTTATCAACATAAGGTATACATGGAATTTCAATAAAATGATCTGCGAGAACCTTAAAAAAATAACTTATTCATTTAGTGAGTGCATATCATGTCTGCTCCCGTATTAAATTATTAATTATGGCATTTGCTCGACACGCGATGCTTACCGGGCGCAAAAAAATGAAAACGGCTCAGAACTAAAACTAAAGGTGCATTCATTACATCGCTAATTCGAACAGCTCACGTGAACGTGATGCACAGAAGCGTACATATCGATAACTTTTCCGGCTCACCAATATCCGAAATTTAAATCAAAGTGAACATGTATTTGGTGGATAGTCGCGGAGTGGATCGACAAAAGCAGTGGCATCTCCGTTGCCATCCCTAGCAGTCGCGGCGGCGGGAGGTTGGACATACCCTGACCACCGCCGATAGCGCACCCCCCCCCCCACGCACGGCCATTTCCATCTATGGTGGTGCGCCTCGCCGAGGGTTTGTGGGGGGGGTGGAAGAGAGAGAGAGAGAGCAGTAAGGAAGGTGGCGCCGGGGAAGGTCGCCGGCAAGGGCGAATCCAGGAAATTCCCGATAGATGCAGAGGTGGTACCAGCTTCAGGAGGGCGGGGGGGGGGAGAGGAAAGCGACCCCCACGTTTCTCGCCCGCCTCCGGAGACATGGCTTCCCGGAGCGCGGAGTCCTGGAACGACGGGCAGAATTCTAGTCGCCCCAGACAACCCACGAGATTCGTACGGTTGGAGAATATTCGCCGACCCAATTTCCTCGAATCAAACCCTCCGGCTCAAGAGGGAGGTTTTAAATGTCTGCTTCTCTCCTCTTTCTCTCGATTCCTAGGAATTCCCAATGCCTTACTCGAAGCATACCATGGGAGAAGATCCACACTTCAATTGGCCGCATGGGATGTGACGAAAGGGTATTCTTACCGAGAATGCAGAACAATTTCCTTTGCCCACAGTAAGTTTTTAGGGTCAAAACGTTTAAACTTTCTAGGTTTACTTTGCATTAGACGTGAACGACCATCCCTGAACACCTGTCGTATGTGCCTGAACAATTGAAGTGGGCAAAACAAACCTCGTTGAATGATAGCAACACTTCCTTTTTCCTTCAATACGGATGTTTCTACCTTTAGACCAGTCACCATTTGTACTCGTTTCGTTTAACAACAAAAAAAAGACGCTTCGCTTCAATCGTTTCCAAAGCAATGCTAGTCGCGAATGAAAATATAGGCTTGCAAGTGAGTGATTTGCGTGAAAATAGGGAAACGGGTATTCCCTCCAATTTTAATTTTTCATCACATTCTTATTGTTCCTTTCCCGCATTTTCTCGACATTTTAGTTCCTTTCCTAATCCACCATAGCGATGGAACGGGCCGGCAGAATTGTGGCTCCTCCGGACTTGAATCGCGAGACCCTGCGGAATGGGAAAATTAAGTTGTGGCGATTCCCAATTGCTCAGATGGCGCGATCGCCTCCTAGGAAGTGGAGTTATCGTGAAGAGAGGAGCGGCGTCGGAGAGATGCAGGGTCCCGGCGAGGGGGAGGATGAACGGGGGTACGCAACCGAACTCCCCCTCCCGCCCTTCAACCAGCTCTCGCCCGATTCCACCCCAAGCATCCCAGCGCACGAAAAAGGGCGGGAGGCGCGCTGGATCGGGCAGCGGCGACGAAATGGAAAGGGGGAAACCGTTTTTAAATTCCAGAAACGTTGGTCATTCCTCTTCGCCCGACACTGGTGACTTCACGAAACAATCGGATTTAGCATCCCCTCCCCGGCTCCTATTCCCATCTTCGCTCTCTCCCACCCCTCTCCCCTCCCCTTCTGCCTCCCCCGACGAAACCCCCGCGTGGGCCTCCTCAACCCTCTCGAAATACCTTCCTATGTAAACTTAAGACCCGCTTTTAAATCACACCGGAAAAGCTCCTCTCTTGCCCTAATATTGTCCCGCTCTCATCCTATTATTTTCCTCCATTACCCGCGACACGATTTCCTCATCGCCCCGCATCTTTTCATTCTCACCGATACTGCGACGGGATGCCTCGCATACTTCGCGCCCCCCCTTCTTCCGTGGGCCCTACGCGAGTAGCCCACTCGCCCGAGAAGTTGAGGACCCGGGGGCGCTCCTCGGGGCCGCTCTACCGTCCCATCGGGAAAGAGCGGAGCGAGGTGGTTTGGATTGCCGCCACCCCTTGGGGCGGACGGCGAGTCGGGACGGTAGGAGAACTACGTTCTGCTCTCCACGAAATGGAAAGGATTCGGATGCGTTGGGACGGTGGGGGGTGGGTGGTGGTGGTGATCTTGCCGAAGAACAAGCAAGGAAACGATATGCAGTCACATTCCATGTTATCACGGAAGAATGTGGAAGCTGGTCCGAATGAGCAATCGGCCATGCTGGGCTGACAAGGTGCTGTTGCTTAATGGAGCAGTTGGGAAGATGTGGGGTCTCTACGATCACGAGCTATTGAAAGAAATATCTAAAATTAGAGTGTTTGGTACTAATCGCACTCGGTATGCTAACATTACTGTCCAAGTACGTTTGGCTTAAGATTTTATAACTTTTTCTAAGTTCTTTGACTACTGTGTGTATATATATATATATATATATATATATATATATATATATATATATATATATATATATATATATATATATATGTATGTATACATATATGTGTGTGTTTATATATATATATATATTTATACATGCATATACACACACGTATGAATGTACACACACACACACATACATATATATATACAGAAACATATATAAGGAAAAGGGATAGGAACACGTATAAAGGACGAACACAATAGAGGTGGGGAAGGCGGAATCAAACGGATCACAAGAGTAAAAATATCTCCTCAACCGGGACTCGAACACCGGATCTTTCCACTTGCCGGGCGGATGGAAAGATCCGGTGTTCGAGTCCCGGTTGAGGAGATATTTTTACTCTTGTGATCCGTTCGATTCCGCCTTCCCCACCTCTATTGTGTTCGTCCTTTATACGTGTTCCTATCCCTTTTCCTTATATATGTTTCTGTATATATGAGTATTTATTCGCCGTTTGGCGGGATTTCGTGTTTGAATGTGTATATATATATATATATATATATATATATGTAGACTCCGGAGATGGAAATGCACTCCTCGAGCTAATTCGACCGCTCTCCGCACTCTCCTTCGGGGGGGTTCTTTATAAGGTCATTTTAAGCCTCACGCCCGCAGGCGTCCGCGGGTGGGGAGCGGGGCGCGACACGTCCCCTACCAAAGCCCCTCATCGCGAAAACTGCCCCGCCGTCGTGGGCCGCGAAATCAGCAGTGGGCGGGCGACCCCTTCGCCGTACTCGGAAGCGACGAGGCGATTATCAAAATGGAGCGTGGAGGATACAAATTAATCGTTTTACCTGAAGGATCGAACGACTCCACAAAACCAAACCTAAAAAATGTCATTACAGTGATTTCGACCCGCGGATCAGAGAACTCAAATTCTATATGAACACTTTTTGGGCCCAGTTGGAGACAATTTTTACTATAATATTTCATGTAATTACCGCTTCGGTAAGGTTTTCAAATTTACGATAAATCTAAGCGAATTTGCGTTGGTCATTCTGTTTGAAACGGTAGGCGCTCTGAGATGTAGTTTTAACAAAAATTTGTTATTCGCAAATTATTTTCCGAAGAATCACATGGAAACGGGGACACCTAACTTGTTCTCTAAAAAAGAAATGGTCTGGAGTTAATAGGAGCGGCCGAATCACGTCACGCCCACACCCATCAAAATCTCACGGGCCGGCAAACTGATCCCCCCAGCATCCACCCACGGGAATCCCGCCCCGACAGATGAGTGCACCCACCTCCCCCCGAATCACCCTTCCTACGCGACAACGCGTCCCTCGACCGCGTCCGTCTCGGTGACATCTCCCTTCCCCCGCTCTTTCGAACCACGACGAGCGAGGGAGGGGGCGGGGGGGGGATGCGAACACGGTCGCTGTTTTCGGCGGTGGAGGAGGAGGAGGGTACTTCTGCTCAAGATGGTTGTACCGATGTTAGCCGACTGGGACGTACACGATGCGAAGCGAGAATAATTCATTCGATTTTATTACCACTATTTTTTACCAATTTAAATGAATTGATCTAATTACCGGTAAGATTTGTGAAACTTACACTAAATAGAAGAATTAAAACGATGGCACGCCGTCGCTTAGTTTCTATTTTATCCAAAATTTCATGATGAAAACTATGACGTGTTAGATTTGTATCTTTAAATGTCGGAACACTCTATAAGTTCAAAACATCTTGAATGATTTGTTGAAATTTATTTCTCGAATATTGGCGAATGAGGTACTTCGGCGAGTGAAAAATCAGTACGTTTAGACGTTGGTTAGATGGGCCTGATAGCATTCAGTTTTTTCCCAAAGTGATTCGTGGGGAAAAAGAAAACCGAGAAGGGTTGTCACCCCTCATCTGTTTCCCTCCCCCTCCCGAGACCTTCCCTGCCTTGCCCTCCCCCTCACAATGCCTTTCTTCAGGAAAAATATGTGACGAGGGACGCGCACCGCTCGGCTCACAATCAATAATGGACCACCGAGAGAGCGCCGGGATTTTTCCGGGAAATGAGTAAACTCTTTTTATCGCCCCTGTCGCCTCGATTAATCCTCCCCCGAATTTCACAGATCTTTTGTTTCGTTTGCAGATTTCCTCCCACATCCTCCGGTGTCATGCCCGTCTTGCCAACCTATCCTTGTCACCGAATCCGGCCGCCCACCGAGTTTGACCTTTCGCCCCCCGCTCCCCTCCGACTCCCTTCCCCGGGTCGGAATGAAGCCTCTGCCGAGAATGCCATTCGGCCCCGAAATCTTCGTACCGATTCCCTCCTCCTCTACACCGGAGGTGGCGGGCGAGCAATGAAAAAGAGTTGTGTCAGTCATTTGAGCGACTGATGACCACTGCTCGCTCACAAATAAATCACCGGGATTCAACCAGAAGGCATTGAATTAACACTAAAATTAAGCTCGAGTTTTTTTTCAACTTCTTATGGATGAAGTAAATAAAATGATTTCACGCAGGATAATTTGATTTGGATGTTAATTACATTAGAAGAGAATATTTATGATGTGAAGAGTTTACGAGGAATAAGTCGAGGGATGTTTTTATTCAATGGGGGAAAATAAGGCAGAAGTAGGATAAAAATTGACAAGCGACAGATATTGACCAAATAGCTGCACCTATCGATGGTTTATCAAATATCTTCGTCTCTGATGGTTTTTAAATCGGCCGGCCGGTAATTTTTCTTTCGAAATAATTCCTCCCTACCCCTCCTCTTGAGAGTTGAACATAACTTAGTCGTAAGTGAGCTAGCTGACCGTCGCGCCGCTCGTTCAAGTCTCCGCCGAAATTCAACCCTGGCTACGCGCTCGCCGTGGATACACCCCTCTCCCCCTCTCACTCCTTATTAAATCTCCACCTCCGCTTCCTCCTCCCGCGAATCGCCGCCCCCTCCCCACACACGCACCCGCCCCACTCCCCCACACCCCTGTCGCCCGGCCGGCAGCTCCGATCGGAGCAGCCGCAACTGGATCCTTGCCAAGACTGGAGGGGCGAGGGGGGGAGAGTTGGAGGAGGCAGTCACTTGTCCGTGTGGGACAACTGGTTTGTCCCCCTTTTGCCCACACTCTACCCCCCTCCCCACCGCCCCCCAGCCGCCCGATCCGACTCGTCCCCTCCCTCCGCCGCACCCCTGCGCGCACGCACACAAGACCGCAAACCCCTTCCTGCACACCAAGGGCGACCCCTTCCCCCTTTAATTCTTCCTTACTTCCAAGTCCTTCTCGTTGTGCCCATTCGACGATTTGTGCCACTACATTTGATTCTGCATTGCAATTTGATATTTTTGAATTTCTTGAGCGTATGTAAATATTGTCATGCCTGACTCTCTCAATATTATACTCATCATCAGAAATCGTTAATTTGAACGTCTGCTTTTGATTGTTGATCATATAGTACTGTAATTGCTAGACTGCGAGGCAGCTATCGATCAATGGAAATACCGCTTAACGTCGCAACTTAACAGTGTTAATAGTGAAAATTCGACTTCCTTACAGTGAATCGCCTCATTAGCTTTGATTATTATCATTTTATTCTAAGAAATAATATAAAACAAAAGTTTATGATACCGTAATATTTTTATATCAGCAATGTGCAAGATAAGTAACGGACACACATTTCATTTTGATGTGTATTTAATGGATCTATCGAGGATATTTGATGTTGAAAGTCCAAATTACGTGCGGATGAGGTAACTGGAGAAAATATTCGCGTTAATGATCTATCGCCAAAATTAAATTACCTATCTCCTTAAGGATCCTCTTCACCGCTGCCCTCCCAATCCATCCTCAACCTTCCGGCTCTCCGCAAACTCTCGTTTCCACGTCTCGTAGTGGGTGGTAGAGCGGGAGGGAGCGAACCACCCCCTCTCACCATTCCCCCTTGGACCCTTCCCCAAGAGAGGGAGGGAGAGGGCCCAATGATTTTTCGTTTCCCCCTCCTCCCTTTCCCCTTCCCTCCCACACCATCCACCCTTCGGATCCCGACCGCGCGACTCTCCGCTCTTCTTTTTCTTGTAACGGAAGCGCTTTTTTGTTCGTCGGTGGCGGTGATGGGGAAGGAGGATGCAGGTCTTCGATTCATCCGAGATATTTTCTTTGCATTCTTCTCTTCTTTTTTGCGAGGGATCAGGTTGGCGCTCCGTCCCTTGCCATTCCTTTTTCCCCATGATCGTCGAGACGGTCGATTTGGACCAAAGGGACGGATTGTTGGTCGAAACGGGGCAACAATCCGCCGGAACGGATTGGAACACTACCGTCAGGGCAATCAAACATGGATTTTCCCACTGCCATCAGTGTCAATCTTGGGAACACTGGCCTTCTCATCGATACGTCGAGCGTTTAGTCTAATGAGCATTTCAGGCAACATTTGGAAGTCAAGTATCCCATTTTCAAAAAAACGGTAACGGAGCAACACTTGGATTAAAGTGTATTATATTTTATTATGTCTAGACGAAATGGCAATGAACGTGTCTCGATACCGTGACGCAAACATTTAATAGAATTTGGGCTGCCCTGCTGCATGTCCTATAAGAGGGGGGTGTTAACCTTCCGCAAATTGTGAAGCTGTCAATTTCCATAATGTATTTGTGTCTTAGCCTCCGTTGGATTGGCTTAGTTAAATTATTAATTAATTCAAAGGAGCGCTCGGTTTTCACTTGTAATCGAGATGACGGCCGTCGCAGAAAAACTCTTCCAAGTATCCGTGCGTTCTCAGGTGGTGAAAGAGGAATGGGAGAGATTAATGTAAAATTAAGTTCCCAAACTATATCGCTGTCAAGTGTACCTCGAGAACACCCACCCTCGCAACGCAGTCGGCAGTACTTCTTTCCCATGGTTATTTTATTCCTCCTCCTCCCCGGGACACAACTCTCCCACCCCCCTGGTTCCTTGCGACCCCCCGTCCTCACCGCGCCTCCCGCCAAGTGCTCCCACTTATCTGGCTCAAGAATCCCCAACCCCCCGTGGATCTATCCTGCCCTGTCGCAATGCATTAAGGCTCCTGTCCTCCGCCGAGCTTAGAGGAGATCAACGCCGAGCCAGAACCGACCTTCCACGGTCCCCTCCCGTCCTCATCGCCCACTCACCACCCTCCCCGTTTGGTGATTCCCCTCCTCAATCGTCCCCCCCCCATTCTCCGGCGCGAAGGATAAAAACCTTTCAAATTTCATAGTCTTCATCAACGGTCTTCATTTACAGGGTCATCCGCACATACATTTTTCTTCAAAGTTTTATCCATAAAATATTTTCGACGTTAATGGATGCCCGTAAATTCGTTAGAGCGAGGGGTCTCGGACTGCAACCGGGATGTAAGGGAACGTTAGAAGGCCATATTCAACCGGACTCGGTCCTGTTCTGTTCGGCTCAAGACCCCCAGGACTCTGGCCGCAGTTTTGAAGTCCCCCCGACCGCTCGAATACACGAATGCTGATGAGAAAAACGTGTTTGCAATCTTTTAGAGTTAGCTCACTACAAGAAAGAATTTCTTATGCTGGATGTATAGAAAATATTCCCCACAAAAAAATTTAGCCCTAATAAATCACAAAAATGCCGCCGGATATGCGGGTGGCGGGGTACTCCATTATCGATGAGACGAGAGCTCTCAACGACGTAAGTTTTTTTTCTTCCTTCGGGTAAAAATGCAGGTGCCACGACAAAAGCGACCGAATTCAATTTTCGAATCTCAGAATAGACCCCGAAGGAGGGACGGTCTCTAAAAAAAAGATAGCCGACGCCTTACGCGATCGGACGAATGTGATTTAGTACACTCCATTTTCCTCGAAGGAATGCACCCAACTTTTTCTTTAGGTAGTTTGATGATCACCCGGAAGATGATGAACCTGAAACACACATTCACATCGGGACATACACTCAGCACACACAGAGGCACACACATGGGTTGGGGGCTGTCTAGAGGAGGGGCTGTTGGCGGGGAAAAGTTCTGAAGTAAGGCGCCATCGTAATGGACACCATATTCCCGAGGGGCAACCAAAATGCGGAGGAAGGAGCGTGGACGAGAGATCCCGTTCTCAAATCGTGGGCGGGAGGGTAAGGGAGACGAGAAAGGGACTGTGTGAGAAACGGACGAGTCCTTTGGAGAGTGATTTCAGGAAGAAGCATTCGGCGATTCATGGGGAAAACAGGAGGAACACTTCTCGTTTCGTCCAAGTTAAACCGTGAAGAAATTAAAATTTACCTTCGGTTTTCCTTTTCACTTTCGCTCTTGTGTGCGTACTAAAAGGGTTGAACGTGCTTCGAAGTCCCTAGGTAAGGATAAATTGCGAAGGATTGTGAATTTGAAAGTAAACACAGTGAGGTCTACTGAAAAGCAAATGGAGAAACACACGGATAAATGCGATGTTACGTACTGACACGTGTGAGGCATTGAATTTTGGAATGGAATGCCAAGATTGGAGTCGCTCCACGACGGAGTCAATTGATTGCTCTTCACCTTCGAATGAAAGGGCACTGAAGGCCATCGGCATTACATTTTCGTGACTCACACTACGTTCGTTGATCACGGAAAACAACTCCTTCTTGCGCTATGCTTTTAATCTGTAGAAATAAATAGGTGACTGTCCGAATGCTTAAAGGGAATTTTACAGGCATCCGGACGTGTACGGCAGCCATCACACGTCGTAACTAGCGCTTCGATTTACCCGCGTGGAAGAGACCAAAACTCAGGAACGTAGACGTCTTACCTACTCCTTCGTCCGCCGACTTCTACCCATCCGTTTTTATTTTCTTTTCACTTCCTCCAAATTTTTCGGGCCCCATCCCCCACCCCCTCGGAAAGAGCCACTACCCCTCCCACTTTTCAGAAAAAACTTCCTCCACCCCCTCGAACCCTCTCCTCTCCAGTCCCACCCACTCCCCCCGCCCCACCCTTTCACGGCATGAGCACTCCGCCGTCACCGCCCCCGCCGGCCCCCCCACCGCCCCCGGACACCTGTGTGTGCGCAAGCATTAGTATGTCCTTCTTCTCCTTCGGGAAGCGTAGCTCTCGTCCAGCAAGTCGCGCCGCTTCCAACTCCCTCTCGGCCTGCGCCAGCTCCCTCCGGATGATGCCACCGCCGGAGCCGCCCCCTCCTCCGCCGCCCGCCCCGCCGCCGCCGCCCGACGCCTCCTGCTCCCGGGCCATCCAGTCGAGCGCCATCTGGGAGCGCATGTCGTCGTCGAGGGGCCGATGGGAGTAGTGGGCCACCACCTCTTGTCTGCCCGCAAGAGAGAGAGAGAAGGGGGGGTCCATGAATGGAGATAGGGCAGAGGAGAAGGCGTTATCCCTTCTCTCTGTCCTGGGAAACAACGCGTCGACACTGGCGACAAACATTACCACCACCGAATTTTTCATTTCTTTAAAAACAGGACAATTTTAAAATCATCGAGAAATCCGATACACTGATAGCATTTCTGGACCTCAAGGAAAACTTATCCCTGGCCAATATTTCCGAATGTTAGAGGATGGATAATGAAATAGTTAATTTCCACAACTTTCGCAGTTGTTACTTGTATCTAAAACTTAATCTTCGATCAAATACCCAATCATTATGACTTAGGCCAACATGAATTCACGGCCAATACAGAAGTCTGCAAAAGATCCATAAGGAGTGATCTTTAATCTAATTTAAAAGAGCGTTTCTGTCGAATTTCTCACGAGGTACAGAGAATCATCATGCCACCAGGACTTGCTATGCAGATAACGTATCCACTTTCTAAAGCGAAAGTAATGGGGTACGGTACCGCCTGAGACGGTGTCCCCCTTTACACTCAGGTGGTACGACCCGCGGAAAAGCTGATTACAAGACTAAATCTATTTTTTCCTCTTTGATGAGGAATTTCATCAAATAACACCATACCCGTTGCAATGAACCATGCTGCACACTTTGGCCTAGTGTCATTCACTCGTTCAAAAGATCATCGGTTATAATGAAATTGAGCAGTTTATATTATTTCTATATGAACTGCACCGCATTTATTCTTTCGCACCATGGATTCTAAAAAGGGCATGGTATTTTAAATGCACCGGTGCCTTAAAAAAATTAAAGGAAAGAAAATTCATCAAGAAATCGGTAAATACGAACAATGCCCATCTATTGTCTAGGAGATGGAAAGGCCTTGAATTTCTCCGTCCGATGACACTTGACGGCGCGACGGGTGGCCAAGGCCCCGAGAACTGGCCATCTTCAGCCACTTAATTACCTTAAAGCACATCTCGACAGCCTCACGAAAGTCACTACAGAGTACGCCACGGAAGAAGATTGCTAATGATTTCTGTGGTGTTTTGATCTCAACCCAGCCATTTCAATCCTTAATCACCGCAATATAGCAATGCTAAATTACCGTAATTACTGTGGCCTGATCGCATTTTAACAAAAATACGCTAAATAGTACGAAATCATTTGAAATAAAAATGTACATTATGACGTAACATTGATTGAAATTCGTTAGGAGATAAAGTTTTGCTTAAAGATAGTCAAGCAAAGCCATAACCGATCAGCTGGTCTTAGCAACCATAAAAAAGAATTCATTTTCCAGCTATTGTGAATTCAGCAGATGCAGCAAAAAGTAGATACTAATAATACTAATGGTAAGGCGAAGATGAAGTACATCGTATTGTTTGAGCATTATTCTCTTTCACATATGTACCATATAATTATCAGTTCTTTTCATACATACATAAGGGTTGCATGAACGTAAAATGCATCTAATTTTGCCTAAATATTTGAAGTAATTAATTCTTTTTAAAACTATGGCAGTCTATTCTAGTGGCGTTGATTTCTTAGAGCTTAGAGAAATTACTAATATAGTATGAGATATGTGTAGTGCCTACGGATTATTGTCAAATTTTATTTTATATTCTACAAGAACGATGTCATATCTACAAAACACAAAAAACTATTGGCTATTTGAATTACGTTGGCTGACTCAAACCCTAACTGCCCATCCTAATCAACGTGCTCGCAACCCACGCTACCTAGGAGCTCATCTTGTCTTGGGAGGTCTACCTGGGTTTCTGATCACCAGCATCACCCTCGGTGGGTGTTGAAGAATGATTGGTACACGAGTTTATTTTGGTCGCAACTTTAGTTCCATCCATCGTTCCATTCTGGGATGCAATTGAACTGAAGTTCCAGTTCTGTTCGGTGATGGCGCATTCTGTATTGCCCATGATGATGTAGCAAACAGGGGCAGTGAATATGGTCATTCGACCAGTGTCATTTTAGAAATGCATGCGCTTAAACTCCACATAAACCTTTAATTCAGAATAGTCAATTCTTTAACTCCCCATAAAAATGATTATTCCACCTGAAACATATTATAATTTCATCCCAGGGGAAAAAATGTCTATGTACGGCTTACTATTACTTTCTGGATGTCGCTGCGCCTTAATATAATTTATTTGAAAAGAGTTGGAGAACAACAACCTGCCCTTTCACGCTAATATGAAATAAACCTCATATATAATTAAGTGCAAGATGTGTTTCTTCGAGCCTCACTTGCAATTTAAAATTTGACAGTGATTATCTGTGGCATTAATGACGTTGCATTCATCACGTAATGATTAACTTCGGCATACATATATTAAAGCAGCTGAGAATCCGCATAAAATCTCAGAGAGCGAGAGATAACGGTAGTCTGACTTTGTTCATGGAGCAAAAACAAATGACAAATGACACCAACCACCAGTCATCCATCTCTTTTTTTCGGGTGCATCATCAGCGGCCCGTTAGCCTATGGGTCCCGATAACCTACCCACGCTCTCCTTGCGTCCCTCCTGTCCAATACTTTTTAAATCGTAATACGGTTTCCACGATAAATTTTCTCAAACGACATTTTGAGTTATTTCATGGGGACGATAAGTGCATTTACGTGTGGAATAATCAATGAAACGGTTATTATTACGCCCAAAAAGAACGGGGCTAAATTTTGACGGGAACTTTTGATAGCACAAATGGCATAACGTTTCTTCAATGGCAAGCAAAATGTTTCCGCTTGGCACTCCGCAGGTCGGTAATATCAACAAACCGGTCGATATTCGGTGAAAGTCATTGAAATAATCATTACAGTTAACCATCGTGGTGTTTTAAGGGATTCAATTAGACTCACGAGTGGTAATGAACTATATAACTTTGATTTGATTGGGTGCCATCCTTTTAATTGCGATGCATTGCACAAAAATCATGTTCTGTACGGCATTGGTGCACAAGGTTGAAAAGCATTTTCCAACACTAAGGACTCAAAGTGGCCACTCATTCCTTAGGTTCGCATTTCCGAGTTTTTCCCGAAGAAAATGATCACCGTTTTCTTAATATTATTTTACACAGATAACGTGTGTTCTCAAGTGGACCATCCTTCATAGCTTCACTTGCTCAAGGTTTCACCGAGGTCCATCCTTCTACAGTTACGCTCTTTGTCAAATTCTGCGCACGCCATGAGCTACGGCAAACATTAACTTATCTTGGGATTAAAGGGTTCATCGCTTAAACTAGGAATTGCAGATTGTCAACTCACATTCACCATTCGAATACATCAAATTCATAACTTTAAAAAATGGTATTTTTTCTCATTCAATTCTGAATTTTTTAAGAATTAAAGTTTTTTTCAACTTTATCTCAACTTTCCTCTGCAAAGTGATCACCATGAATACAGATTTACAGATAAATATTAGTAGCTAATGAATACAGGTTCGATTTCTTGAAGTGAATAACCATGCCTTTCATTTAAATGAGATGGGCCAGATAATTAATTCTGCTTGCATCTCGCTGCAAACCAGATTTGTGTATATCAAAGGTGACCTGCAGTTCACTGCGTCTAATCGAGAAAAAATCCATAGCACCGCTAGCTATAGTTAAAACTTATTAAATTAGCGATACAGTACTGACTGACACACGTGAAAAAAACCATTTCTTCCCATTTTTCCAGATCTCTTTTCTAAAGTGAAAATAACTTTTCCAATAAATTGTATTATGAGCATCTTCATCTTGGTGGCAGTTAAGAAAATGGTACGCTAAGGCCGACGGAGCCAAATTGGGCTGTCGGCAACTTCGAAGGCACGGAGGGTTGGAGAAAATCCATAATACTACGCAGGAGTAGCAGAGCTTGAACGATTATTTTCCCTGCTCTTTTATCTTTGTTGATAATTCTATGATAAAAATTGGAGAGAGTATTTCTTAAATCGTGTGGAAAATTGCATAAACTACAATTTTGTGTCAAAGGATCATTGGACGTGCGCAAATATTAATGATTGATTAAGACACATAGGTTACAATGAAGAGAAGCTGTAGAGATGCAGTCAAAATGGTGGCCTAGGTTCAACCAATTTCGAGATACCTAAATTACGCATTAAATCCATTAAAAAAAGTTAATAACTTCGAATGTTTCAAATTCTGATGATCTTCAGGGGATTCCATCTTCACCTCGAGTTCGAAGCTTCCACACGCACGCGATACTTGCTTTCGCCCTCAGATTAACTCGCGGGTGGACCTTTTCCACACGGCTTTTAAGCCTGCTTGAATAATATCTTGCGAGGGATGTCTCGTATTTTAATTGATACGTCGAAACCGAGAGCACAGTCGCCAAGGCACGATTTCTAGCCACGCTCACCGTGGAAGAAAGAAAAATAAAAAATAACCCTGGGTATTCTAGAACTCTACTAGCTTCAATCGGTAACAAAAATCTCCATTCATCCTCTCCCACCATTCATCAAATGTTGGAGCATAATAATTCTGCGGATACTGATTCCGAGTCGAGGGGGTGGAGGATGGTGGGTTGTCTGGGGGATAAGAGAGGCGTGGAAGACTTTGAGCAGATAGGAGGGAGGGAGAGGAGGAGCGGGTGAAGGCGGGCGGGGGGCTTCAGCGCCCAGTCCCACTGCCTCCCGTCGCTCCTTTCCGTCTCTGTGCCTCGGGGAACGGCGGGAGAGGGAGGAGGGGGGGGGGGAAGAGAGGCGGGGGCGGAGGAATGAGAGGGCGTCTCGAGAAGGTAGTGGTGGTGGGACTTCGGGCCGAGGCACGGAGCGAAAAGGAGTGAAGGACAAAAATGAAACTGGCGGAAAGGATGAGGAGTTTAAAATTGGAAGAGGAGATAATAAAGAGGAAAAGATATCAAAAATGGAAAGGGAGAGGGCATTCAAATACGAAATGTACATATACCTACTCAAGCACGACGTACGGCCATACGTCTTAAAACAAAGTATTACAATCTGTGGGGTAAGCAGGAAGGAAAGATCAAAAGGTACCAGCCTCAGCCGATTTAAATTTAGTCTAGAATGACGGTAATATTCAGGTCCGGTCATGTAAAACATTGTTCAATCTACATCCAACTTATTTCCACCTTTCTACGCTTATATTGTTTGTCTCTTTGCCTCTCTATTCCCAATCATGTATATTGAAGGACACAGATGCTTATCGGTTGAAGGGAGACGCGTGAGGTAAACAATTATCTCCAGGTTTATTATAAAACTGTAGTCAAAATTTTGCGGATCTTTTCACGGCTGTAACAAAAAATTGTGGTTAAATCTAAAAGTGTACGGTAAACGCTGGATTCGATAAATACACAAAGAACTTGGAACCTATTTTCGACGCTTAAGGTAACATTAACATTAAATTGGCTTTACGTGAAGGCATAAGTTTGTTAAAATTTAACCAAGTATTAGAAATATAGTGCATTTTTTTAAATTAATTAATGCGTTTTTGTCATGAATAATCTCCTCATTGTACGATATTTCTCCCACAAAACCAAAGGCTGATTGCCTCTATTTCCCTCTTAACGTGGAAAAACTGACATTTCACTAACCCTATGCACATACTTATGCCTATACAGATTTTATCCCTCCATAAATATATTAAAAATATAGCTCGAATGCCTTCTTCTAATTTTCATGAAAGGTTAGCAAAATAATTCATCATGACAATTATTTAATTAAATGACCATAATATCAAAAAGGATACGTAATAAAAAATCCTGACTCCGAAAAACGAATGATTATCTCGTATTATGCATCACGAGTTCTCATGTGCCACTCTTTGACCTTCCATTCCATAACGATTTATATTCTACACAAAAACTGTTACTACACATCAAATAGGAAAGACATAAAAGTTGGCAGATGATCATACTCCTAAAAATATTAAATAATTATTCTGGAAAACTGAGAAACGAAACATTAGAGTGGAATGTGATTTACGGCTGCGATTCATTATTCCACTCGAACTGAGGTGCCATTATTTGAATCCAAGTACCGCGACTAAGCCCGTCACATAAGCGTTCAAGGCATACTAAGCAATGCCGTTATAGAGTGATTTCGCCGCATATTTCGGGACCTCTGTGTAGCAAAATTACACCTGCTACAACATATTGTGATGACAAAAAGTGAGCAGCCCTCCCGCTCACCTATTTCGCACCTTCGTCCATCTATTCGGAATGAAGAGGGCGGGATGAACGGAAGGGTGAAATAATTGGAAAAGGGAGAAGGGGCGGGGACGGAGGCGAGCGAGGGGCGGAGATGGCGAGAAGACGGCGGGCACCCGAGAGTGACTGGCGTAGTTTCCGTTGCCCCCGTAGGCTGAGCAATGGCCGCCGCCTTCCGACGTCGTCCCCGCCGCCTCCATACACAAACGGAGTAACCGTCGGTCATTCAAGTCTCCGGGAGAGTTGGCCTACAAAAGCGCCCTCCCCCGACTCCCCCCCCCCGTCCTATTATGGTGAGAGCAAAGTCCCATCGACACTTCCTCTCTACCGCCCACCCCTCGCAGCAAACAGCCTCCCCATCCCTCCCGCAAAGGAGCAAGCTCAAAAACTCACTGCCACCCTCCGCCGACCCCTTCCTCCCGAGACTCGAGATCGCCCTCCTCCTACCTCCCCCACCCTCCTCCTCCCCCATCCCAGCCTTCGTTCATTCTGCGGCCTTCCCACCTGCCGCACCACACCCCTCAGACAACCCAATGGCAAAGGGATCAAAAGGGACTTGATACAGTTAGGTCTCACCGGCGAGGCACCTGCCCCGCAGGATGTTCG
Organism: Hetaerina americana; assembly: GCF_022747635.1. Lineage (NCBI taxonomy): Eukaryota > Metazoa > Arthropoda > Insecta > Odonata > Calopterygidae > Hetaerina > Hetaerina americana. The sequence goes on from NW_027286070.1 coordinate 67,595,164, forward strand.
CATTAAAATTATAATGATCTGGGATTATTAAGCCGTTCCCGGTAGTGTTGTCTTTATGGGAGTTTTGATAAGGCTCATTTACAATACAATAATTGTACGCCGGTGTAATGCGAGCCGCTAAGCTCCACAATAAATTGCAACGGAAGGCGTTTTAAGTCAAACTCTCGATCGATAAGGCTGCACGCCACGATTAATCGGGCCTGTTATTTCAATTTACTTCTGAGTGTATACTTCAATGAAGCCAAGAGAGCTTCCAGATGCCTGTTTTTATTCCGCCTAACCAATAAATTGTGGAGAAAATATCTCAAACAAAAAAATCCTTGTTATTACACCAAGTGATACTCATTTATATTTTGTCATCCAAGCGATGGCAAATAATGTAAATAATCACCATTCAGTGTGTTCCCATTGGGCATACTCCTGAGATATGATAATAAAAATAAAAGTTATGCACAACTATAAAAAACTGAAATGGTTGTAAAACATGCAGGATTTACATAAATTTTGCTCTGTTTACTTTCCCCATTCTCATTAAAATTGAAATCGATCGGAATTTTATCAACGCTGAGAAAATGATAACCATCCATTAAATTAACAACAATAAAATATGACATTTAACTTGAAATCAAAAGTCTGTGTGAGGCTGTAGAAAATATCTAACGTCATACTGCTAACATGGCTTACGATGATAGTAGGAGCCAAAACGAAAGAGTATAGCTATGGATGTGCTATGTGCATTAAGTTAACAGTGGGAAAAAAGTATAAACGTGGAATCATTGGAATTGAAATATTTTTCTTGTGAACTATTGGGAGCTCTATTGAGAAGACCTAGCTCAATTTTTTGAGTCTATGAATTTTTTATCGGTCAACTCATCATCTATCCAACTGAGGAATGCTGAGGTGATTAATAAAAGCAGGTTAAGCTTCTTTATCTAAGCAACCGATATTCTGTGCTGCTATTCCATCAGTAACAACAATCAGATCAATTCATCAAGTAAAAAATGCTAGGGCGAGATCAACTCGTCCTTATACTTGTTAACATTTATTTTTAAAGAATTTAATTTGCGAATAAACGTCTACTTTTAGGTTTTTTAATCATCACCTTCTTGTTTATGGATGATGAGCAATCATTGCGTAGCAGCTCACTATTTCACCTGTTGACCAGGTTTAAATATGATGTCACCAAAAGAGTACATAACGGAGGGAATCAAATATTAAATTAATTGTATTAACAAAGTTGACTGGGCTATCACTTAAGTTTATCATGAGTCACCGCACGCCAATAGTGACGGCGGAGGATTGGTGTCAGCGCAGAAATGTCACCTCTGCTTGTGACCCCTAGGGCGCTTGGGCCTTCCAAAATATTCGCCATTCGAAATTTGTGATCAATGATCGCAGGTAAGACATTTTAAGTTTGAGAACCCTTTTCCGGTGTTTACGCTCATTCAATTACCATAGCCAACGCGGTTTCTTCCCATCCGGCTGTTCCTATTGGCCCGCGAACATAAAAAGTCTGCGCCTTTTCTTGTATACGTACAATGATGACGTTTTTGTCCATGGATGCCGGTCGCAGGACTTCGCCCTGAAATGTGATACAATCCGAGAAGCCAAAGGAGCGCATGCCTCTCTCTGATGTGGCGAGTAGACGCCCTAGCGATGGCAAAACAGATTATCATATATAACGTCAAATTGCAATCATTATACAGGCTTGTATATTAAAGATTGATGCACTACTCGTAATATATCGACAGAATTCTGTTTAAAAAGTTGTTGATATTTTTTCGTACTATTTTAAGGCAGATGCGATAGCCTAGAGACAGACGATTATTATACACGGATAAAACGAAGAGTTCAGCTTTCATATAAATATAAAATTTAACAATAAGAATGGCGAGTAGTCGTTTTAAAAAATACGATCCACCATACGTTCATTGTTTATTGAATTCGTTAAAAAATCTACGACTAATAATTGTGATGGTTTAAGTTTTTGACTGACTTTCAATAAAGTCAGTAAGTATTAAACACGCAGGAACAACTTTTTTCACTTATTTAGGAGTAATCCAAATGCTCAGTTTTGGTTTTATGCAAGGCATTATAAATATAAATAAAAAAAGGCAATCGTGAACACCCGAGCCTCCTAGTTGTAGGAGGACTCACGTAAAACGGAAACAAATCCACGACCTCTGGGCTATCAGGCGAGGCTAGTATCCCGCCACCAAATTCATATTGATGTGACTGAATTCATATTATGAAATGTTTGTCCCTACGCCATGCATTGAACTGTGCAGCGTCGATTACACGTTCGACAAATCAAAGAACAAATATTATTTAGTTTATCAATATACTTTGGAAATACATCGACAATCCACATACATCGTTTTACCGTTGCCATCCCTAGCCACAGCTCGGGTGTGGCAAAGTGCGCTCCTTCGAAAGCCCCGCGCTCTCCGCAGTATGGCCTCTGGCGCCACAGGGAACGGAAAACTCTCTTTTCTTCCTCGTCCCCCCTCCCCGTACCCCCTCCATCTACGCCCTGCTCCCGAGTCAACTCTGAAATCATTTTCGATTTTATGGGTCTGGTGATGAAATTGGCTCCCTCTTCTCGCTTCCATACCCATGAACTAATTCCGGTTCTCTGAATTCTTCTTGCCTCTTCCTTTTTTTTTCTTATTATAAACTCGAATTCCTCTCTCATTGCCTGTCCGTTAGATTTTTTTAAAAAAGATGAGGGCAAAAGATTGAAAAAACATTATAACACATAGGTCCAAATTATTCATTCTCTATTTTTATTGCGTTTTCGGACCACTTAATTTATTCCTATGCTATTCTACAAATCGGTCGTTTATAAGCGCTGATGGAACGCGCATTTTGAATATCGTGAGCTGAATCTACATCTGCGACCCGAGATAATTTTTTTTCCCCTGTATCCCACGAGGTTGAAATTTCCGTGAGCCAAGGAGATTTTTTAAAAAAGTTCTCCACTGACGTTTCGGAGATGGATAACAAGAGTCGAGATGCCCTGTTGCCGGTTCAATCAAGCAATTGCGCCGCCTCCGCCCTTCGTTCCATCCGGGGAGCACTGCCCCGTCGACGGCAGACACCGGCAAGAAAAGTAGTGACATCGTGGCTACCAGCCATTTTTCTCGCCGGGGTGAAAATTAAAGCCGAGCATTTTGAAAAGAGCAGTGGTGCTCACGAAAAAAAATATTAAACTTCGGTGATTGCCCTCGTTTAAATTCAGAAAATAATTTGTGCTACAGTCGCTCATTTCCCCGAGCTTAATGAAATGCAAGAAAAATGGAAAACAAAATGCACAAGCACTTTGCCAGTCAGCGCTAGTAGAACCTAATTTCGCCGACGAATCTTACAAAAAAGCGTTTAGGCACAATGAGACGCTTAGCTGTCAGCTTACACTGGAGTATTACGTGATTTCTAAACAAAATTTAAGTATGTTGAAACTACAAACTTGAATGCAAATGTATATTTCAATCGACATTGAACATCGGTTGCATCCATAATGACACCCGATAATAATTTTCCGGCAGACTGGATAAAAACGGACAGCAGTAACTAGCTTCATGTCTTGTTGAAAAACAATTCAAAATTTGGAATTTCCGAATATTTTCATCTAAATTTTATACATATCTACAAATGGATTCAGGAGCGTTTGGAAGAAGGACGTCTTATCGTATTCACACCAGTGAGTTCTTCCGGTGAACAAAGAGACTTGTTTGATTCCACCAATATACTGTACCAATGTACGTGTACGTTGTGAGAGATGTCAAGACCTTGGATGTAGAGTACCTATCTAATGTAAGAGAACTTCTCGTAAATAAGGAAAAGTGACTGTGGCGGACAGCAATTGCCTGAATGTATTGAGTTGGAAGGAATATTTTTGTGAGGACACATTTTGACAATATTAAGTTATTCATGCCGCAACGGTAGGTGGTGAAGATTAGGAGAAGTCGGTACAACTTCAGGTATGGTTCATGAGCTGGTATTAGGATCGTGCCATAGCAAATTATCTAATATTAAGTCTCAAGTCCGACTGTAAAATTATTTTCATCAAACGCAATTTATTATTGGCCAGAGTTCTTAAATGCATTTTGGCTTTAACTCAATGTAGCATCTTCGGCCGATATGGCAGAATGGAAGATTTGTAACAGGAAATAAGAATACATTCGCAAAAAAGGCAAATATTGTATCGAAAAAACGGTCAATTTTCGTTCGCGTTTGAATTTAAATTGAGCTATCGTACAATCTTCTCACTTTTATGAATAATGGGGCACGTGAGCAGTACAATTTCTTGTAGAGTAGAATGTCTCAATTTGGGGATTAAAGTGTCACCAAATTCTTAAAAATACGTTAAATTTAATTAAATATGCAACACTTTATCCTTTAGCTGAATTAATTCGCAGAAAGAAGTTGCCCAATCGAAATATATGACGAAAACTTTTAATTTCCCGAAATTCCACCTTTATGGATGCTACTATGGCATTAATACCGATATATTTCATGGTTAATATTAAAGTGGATGCGTCATATAAATTCTTACATTGATTTTATCCATAAGTATTGATAAAGACGTTCCGGAATTTCAACGATATAGAACATTTATATGTGTTCCAAGATTAGTATTGATTTTCCATTCAACTAAATAATCGAATATTTAAGATAAATCACCATCTAACTTGTTACTGCTTAAACTACACTGCATTTTTCAGTATATTACTAAATACTAAGTTACTATCCTTCTTATCAGTAAATCATTAAAAGTATTTCGGTACATAATTTCAATACGCAACGTCTTATGAATTATTCGTGCCATAAACTAAAAACAACTTCTTAAGAATACCAATTTTTCATTTTACTAACGACATATAAATGTTTATGAGCAACGTAATAAAAAATAGGAAACAGCACCACAATACATGTAATGTCAATTGTGGAATTAAGTCTTATTCGTTAAGTTTTTATTAATATATTTCTGCTTTTTAAATGTTCATCTCTTTTGCTCATAAAGTTTTGTGTGGATTACTTCCTTGGCTTGACATCAGGTAGAAAAAAATAGGTTTTAACCTCTGCCTTTGCGAAAGAATGCTACATGTTTTGTAATGTCCAGGATAAACACCATACCGCGGAATAGACTGTTAATAAGGATAGGTGGTTACTCTTTAGACAGCACAGAATGCAAAATGCAAATATACATATTATATATATATATATATATATATATATATATATATATATATATATATATATATATATATAACAGACAGAAGAGTAGTGCAAGAACAACATTACCAGTTGGTTAGATAAGACTAAAAATTTATCAATAAATAAAAGTGAACTGGAGGTAGCATAGATTAAGGTACTTCAATTTTTAAAAGTTGAAACAATCAGAAAAAGTAAATTTCTATTATTAGGAGTAATTAGAGATATATTTCAGGGGCCGATCAAATAGTCAGGGAGGACAATTTCGATTATATCAGAAGAATCATCGACAAATCGCTAAAATAAATTTCCAAATTCGTTCTTCGCGTCGCGCATTTTTCAAAGAGTTCATGTGCAAAGAAATACTCATGAACTCGAACGTTTTTTCAGAATTATTCTAAAAATTTCGTAGAATAAAAATTTAATTTGATACTTTTGGGCAGTTCGTGGATTGGAAGTCATTGTACAGGCAGACTACTTATTTACAAGAACAAAAAAAGTTAAAGAAAATTAAATTTTTACCACTATAAATTGAAAATGTCTACTCGCAACCAACATCACCATTCGAGTGCAATATTTTTACTATAATAGAGGTAGCACAATCTCAATGAAATAATCAGAAACGATAGTCCCACTGAGACAATATCCCTAAACTTGATGAGCTCTATTCAAAGTGGATGCCATTATCTCGTCTTGATTGGTACAGAAGGCCATTAAGATATTTCAGATCCTGGTGTGTAAACAGGTATTAATACACCGTTCTTTTAATCTAAAAAAATTTCTCATAAAATATATATAGGCACGAATACTTTTAAGACGCAAGGCATGGTGAAAAGTCAAGGACGTGAGGGGAATATGCAAAACTGAGAACTTGTCCCCTTGGGCGCGTTACGTCTCGGCGTCCTCACTCCCTCGTCTCACACTCAACCCCTCCCTCCTCGCCCCGCCGTCGCGGGGAGTTCTCCGAAAGATTAGAGCGCGTCCGTTGGAACTGGAAGTGCGCACTCGCGCTATGGGAGCGGCGGGGCAACCAGCGACACCCAGGGATGAACGGGACCGGCGCACACCAATTAATTCAACCTACGAAGCTATTTGCGAAACGGCGCGTACGAAACGAATAGGGGAAAATCCTATAAATACGTCTAAGCGCGACTCTACACACGCCGAAGTCGCAACTCCCCCGTGACTTGTAAAAATCCTCTTTAGTTTCAACCCTTTTCAACTCGGCGCGGAGATGCATAACTTCCGAGTGTACTACCTTTATAGTATGTATCCTATTAGCCGGCCCACTGAAGCGCTCACAACTTATATTACGACCCGCTCCGACGCCAGCGGAAGGACAAGGGGGAAAAACATAAAGATTGGCTTTAAAAGGATTATCTACCTCGGAGGGTAAATTGGAGATATTAGCACGATGGAAAACCTCCAGGTCTTGTGTGTCTGTGTGTGTGTGTGAGTGTGTTTCAAATAAGAAGATACCCTTTGGAAGAAAATAGTTGCGACAATGGCAAATTCGTTCCCTTAAGCGGCGGGAGAGCTAAGAAACAAAGCTGCGTTCATAAATCAGCATGTTTTTAATGGCTGTGCGGCAGATGCGGCGAGAAGCTAAGAAAGAAGCACGGAGGGAGAGAGAGAGAGAGAGAGAGAGAAAAGGAGATGGAATTGTAAAAAAAAGTGGGAGGATTGAAGATGGACGAGGGTTGAGGATGTGAAAGGAAGAGGAGAGGAAAGGAAGGAAGATAAGGATAAAGGACGGAAAGGGTAAAGAGGGTGGTGAGGCGAGAATGCGAGCGGGGGGGAGGGTGGAGGGTGGGGTAGAGAGAGTGCTGGGGTGGGAGGGAAAGAGGGGGAGGGTAAAGAAAAGGCTCGAGCTAGAATGCATCGCTATGGGCAGCGCAATCTCCAGTGCAATCGTAGTGCATTGAACACTTTATGCGTCCTGTCGACAATGGAATACACTCAACCCGGCCGTGTTCGCGAGAGGCGTCGATTCAGATGCCGCTGGCGAGACCAGCCATCCGCGATCTGTCCCTAACCCAAGGGCCCCTTCCCGCCACGTCATAACGCGTCCATATACGTGCGTATAAAACTCCTTCCACCCTCCAACCCCCTCGGAGCGAGACCTCGGCGCGCTACCTGCGAAAGAGGGGGGGGGGGCCTGGAGTGACGGCGATCGAGAGGGCAGACCCCCGTCCCGCCCCCCTTTCTCCCTCAACCCTCGGTCACCCTCCCTCCTCAAGATCCCCAGACTCCGATTTATTCTCCCCCCCCCCCCCAACGCCCGCGTTCTATATATAAAAAATAGTGGAAAATTCCAATTCCCCGTCGAAATAAGATATCAGAATCCACGGCTCGTGTATAGATATATTCCTCCGCCGCATTCTCTGAAGTTTCGAGAATGGTCGTGAAATTCCATTTCGAAGAAATAATAGTTTCCGCACCAAGGATTCCATGTTGCTAAGAGTATGCACGTGTACTCAAGCCTCAATTCAAATAACTACTTGGGCGAGTCATTATTCCTGTAACGGAGGTTCCAATATTCTCGGGGCTAACGTAATGACTGAATTTAGGCTTGTAAATGGAAATAAAAGCCAAGTAACGTATGGGTCGACATATTTTTAAGAGTGCAACGTAATTAGTATCACTGGAATAAAATAAGCAATCATTGTTTATATTTTAATGGTTATTAAACCAACTGAAGTAAAAATTTGAAATGAAGTAAAAATTTGAAATGAAGTAAGAATTTTCTTTCCATATATTTTACTGTGAATTTTGATTAGTGTGTTTGTGTGCGCACATCATCCTCGATAAGAAGTTTACTTCAGTTAATGTTCATTTTCAACTCAAGTGCATGTTTATTCTAAGTTAAATCATTAATTTGAACTGCCGGAATGCTGGTACGAAGGGATTTCCCTCTTTGAATGATGTAATACACTAAAAAAATAGCATACCGTGATGCTAATCGAACAAAAGAACACTGTAAAACTTTACATCGCCATTTGAAACAGTTATCTATAATATCACCTGCTTTGTCGGGAAAGCTCTCTGTATTGCCCTTCATTTATCCACTTTTTGCTCTTTTTGATTTATTCCTCATCAAAGTAGGCCACATCATGCAAAGTCATTCACATCAATCAATGCGAGGAAAATGTCACCTATTTCATTCATTATTTGCTTATTTATTTTAATTTCCCTGAGATGTTTGCTAAATCTAGTGCCAAGTTTTTATAAATAAGTTACCATTCAGAACGCCTGTATTTGGCATGCGTGATCGGGGATTTTTAAATATAATCAAACTTCATTATATAAACCATTTCCTTAGTTTTTTTATTTATTAATGAGAAAATTTAATGAGGATTGATGAAGTATGAATTCCGGAAAAATGAATGAAACTCGAAAAATTCAAATTTTTAAACTGCCTTATCCGTAGATCTATTATTTAAGCATATATAATTGTGTTATATTTTCAATCAGAAAGATAATTTTAGTTATTGTATCACATGAATAAATAATTATACATATTCAATATAATTGTAATAAATAATAATAATCAATAAATAAATTCATATATGTCAGGCATATATAACCTTGCTATTGGTGTAGCAGTTTCCAAAAATTCTTTGAATCTTATGACTGAAAGATAAATCACTTTAAAAATTTTTCTCTAATAACTTCAACCGTTCCCAATTTGTTGATATTTCATTTCCAAACGAAGGATTTTTCCTGTGGCATGCTCATATAGTGCGGATTTTATTCGCCCGAGTATCTCAAAGATCTATTTGTCACAGCTACTAAAATTACGGTTGTAAAAAGATTCCATGAAAAACATCGTCCAATTTCCTTATATATATATTATTATATATATTATATTTCCTTATATATATATATATATATATATATATATATATATATATATATATATATATATATATATATAATATATATATGTATATATATATATATATAATATAACTTTCCAGTCATGCAAGGCACACGTATCAGGAAGCAGAAATCGAAGAGCAGAAATCTCATTCATAATTCGACCAAGTACATTTTCGTCGGTAAAATTGATCAGAGAAGTGTATAAAGCCGTGTTTCACTCGCCGAGTTTAATTCTGTACTGACAGAGAAGCTGTCGCCACCTAGGAGCCGATCACCGCACTTGATATGAACACAAAACACAGCACTCCTCCCAATGGAGCGACAACTCCACATTAATATAATAGATGCGCCGTTATATTGAGTGCACGGCAATTATCATTTTATTGCGATGCCATTGAGCAGACGGCATTCAACTGTCCGCGTCCCGTCTCTTACCTCGAGCACTGCCTCTCCCGCATCGCTCGTAAGCTGCCATTCCAGTGCAGGAGCTGGAATACGGTCATGAGTTCCTGGAATTCGAGCATTGTGCGACCTTTGTTGCTCTCCAACATGAAGCGAAAAGCCCCAATGCCCGTGTTTGGATTGTCCGCCTCCTCCGGGTCCCCCTGAGAATGTCAAACAGCAGAGATGAGTACTCATTCCTTCAAGTGAGACCTCGACACGTTCACTATGAATAATGATAAAGGTTTTACATGCCATCTATTCAAAGGATTCCCCTATTGTATTTCTCACGCGCTGAAGAATCACTTGACGAATAACACCTGAATGCTTTAGACATAACATTTTCAACATTATACATATGTATGGTTCGTCTAGACAACTAAATAAATCAAGAACATTGACTATAATTAACCGATCGAAGTTTCAATGGCTCAGCCACCATTATCAATATTTGGATCAATGCTATGACAGTGGGACTAACTGAGTCTCTCGGTTAATAGAAAAAGAATGAAAAGCTTTATCCTGTGCATGCATGACTCTTCTACATTGCTTTTTGAATAATTTACTGAGAATCATAAAAATGAATTTCCAATTAAGAATTAGTGCGCTCAGAATGCTTTATAATGCTGACCATTTCAAAAAAATCAACAAAATTTCAAACTTTTCAAATTAATGTTGACCATTTTCCTAAAAGCAAGAGTACAAATATAGTTAGTTCAACTCGACGCACGAGGGCATTTAGGAAAGGTTCTCGGAATCACCACTAGATGCCAGCGCTAGCGGAACGAGTTTCCCGCGTAGCAATAGGTAATCCTTTATGTTAAACACGTAAAGCGTCAGTTCTCCGCGAAGAGAACTCAATGGTGCGTCTCATATGTGACCTGTGGTGTGATCTCGTATATCTACACACGAAAGGAAAGAATAGATTTGCCTTGACTTTGTGATGAAAAGAGAAAAAATATATTGCATTCGCCATGAAAACAATTTTTGCGCTCTAATCATGTTTTATTCCAGATGTAAATCTTGGGGCTAAACTAGTACATTTACAGAGAAAATATGGGATCTAAGACAACTGGAAAATATACGCACTTATACGGAGTTGAGTGGAGACAGAGGGTCAATTACCCGACTCCTATAAAATTTTTTCCAACGTGTAGTTGTTTTTAATGAAATGCTGCCATTATTTCCAAATTTCATGAATAATCTAGCAATTTTTTAACATTTTAATTCAGTTTAAACATATTTGCCAAAATATATGACGAGACAAACTAAAACTAATAAAAATCATTTAGAACCGTTAGGAATTAACTCATATATGATAATAACGGTTACTTTAATAGAGTCGTCCGCTGGTGACCATAAAAATGTAGACATTTCAAACCATTAAAATCATTCATTATGAGCGGGAATCGAACTCGGTTCCCCAGGACTTCCAGCGGAGACCCTTACCTTATTAAGCTAACGAAGCGCCTTTTAGTAATGTGAATTTTTAAGTGCTCTCAAAAGATCAACATATCATGGCCAAGATATTATTACATGGAATTAACATTCATAATTTACTTCTACAGAGTAATTTCAATAACATACAAATCGTACTCTAGACCCAAGTAATGTACGGTAATCGAAAGGCTGCCGATGAAAATTAATAAAAAGATGGATTGCCTCGACTAGTACGATATTTCCCTTCCGTGCAGAAATAATAACAAGACCACACTATGGAATATTTTACATGTAATGCTTAATGTTGACGCTCATTAGTTTCCTAAATCAAGATTTTTCAGTTTAAGATAGCAAGTTTTTGTTCCGCGGTGGTAAAATCCACCACGCCGAGTGAAGAATGGACGCTGGAAGCAGTATCATCCTCGGCATGACAACAGTCGTCAAAACAAATTGCATTTCATGCAAAACGGGTGCTTTAGATAAATACAATGAAAATCTCAGATAAATACTTCAGGGAAAATTTTCCCTTGGGCACACAAAACGGCAAGGGAGGAAATGGAATAAAATGTGTTTAAAATATACGTGCATGCATAAAACAAGGTTGCGAAAATCTACACGTCCGCAGGGAGAGAAAAAATGAAATACAATTTTAATGAAAGGGTCCTTTTAAATTTTCTCCCTCCCGATCCAAAAAGCAGCAAGGGATGCGATAAAAGAAAATCACAAAACACTTCCCTCCACCCGGAGAAATCCATCGTCGCTTTTTTTTTTTAAACCCTTCAAACGGAGGCATCCGAGACGCCTTACAAATACCCCGTGTAACGACTGGGGGAGATATGTATCCTCCCCCACTCCCACTACCCACGGGAGAGATCTTCACCCCCCCCCCCTAAGACCACCTTCCGCCGTGACCATCACGTGGAAAGATAAGTCCCGACACGCAGAGTGGCGTAATTTTCACCAATGTAATTCTGCGGTGAGCGACAGAGAAGGGAGAGAGAGAGAGAGAGTGAGTGAGCTGGGTGACGGATCCGTCCCCCTGGAGACAGATAGGTCTCTCCACCTCTGGGGTGATTCCTCTTTTTTAAAGAGCCCTCTTAAGGTCTAGAGGGGAAGGAGAGGAGGGAAGGGGTTAGGCCGGGAGTTGGGGAAAGAAGGGTCCATTGGGCTGCAGCGCGGGTGGGGGGGGGGCGGGAGAGGCGACGGGGAGAAAGGGGTATCTCCACGGCGGCTTCTGAACCGGTTCCCTTCCTTCCCACTCCAAGCACATCATCCCAACCCCTTCCACACTCGGGATATTGCCCCTTCTTTTCTTGTACGCTGCTCTGCGCGAAAGACCAGGGGGAAAAGAAGGGGTCGGCGGAGAGGGAGGGGGAGGCAAAGAAGTAATAGAGGAAGAGAGACACACCCCTTCTCTTTAAACCCCCCCCCCGCACTCCTCCCAGTCATTTTATCTCCACCCCTCCACTTCGCTTTTCTTTCGAAAGCTCCACTCCCGTGAGAGATTCCCTTCTTGCTCACCCATTCTGCCCTCCCCCCACTTCAAAGGGGGGGCCCTTTGACCCCGATCGCGCGTGGAAGAGGAAGACGGGGCGGGATAAAGGCCTCCCACGCATGATTATCTCGCTCATTATGCTGGTATCAATCGCTCAAAATTTCCGCGCCGCCGCCACCTCTCCCACGTCCTCCTCAGTCCGAGGAGTGCCGTCGATTTGCGGCGGCGAGGGCACGCGATGCGGCGGAGGCCCGTGAGGACGTGCATCGGTGGACCGCGCGCCACCGCCTCCCGAAAATCACTTGCGCCTTCCCACTGCCTCCCCCACTACCCGAGGGGTTGGGCCACCCCGGAGACACGCCCACAACACGACGACAAAATCCGACGCAGAAACTACCACCACGATACTACGGTTTTGGAAGAAAATCCGATCACGAAAAAATAAAAATTGATTTGAGCACAGAATGACTGCATACGGTTGTCAAAAGTAAAATTAATGAAATAAGAACTAATCAAAGAACACGCCATGGTACCATCAGCCTATTCTAATTGTTTCATCAGACTTATGGAAGACGAGTAGACTGTAACCCACCAATATTACCTTCCCTATGTTAATTATCTAAACCCCTAACATGCCCTTCATCTAACACTATTTTTTGTTCCATGTACCTTTTCAACGTTCATCTACCTCGTGGTTTTTTTAACTTCATTTTAATTTCTTGCCTACGTTCCTAATCTTTCACACGGTCAAACAACAGTATAATCATATCTTTGGCTCCAAAACGTTCATTTAATGATCTCTTCAAGTTGAAGATTCGCGATGAATATGATATTTTTGTAACACCAGCAAAGCTCAACTGACAAATTGTTGTCACTTTCAGCCAACAATCACAGTACAAACTGAGACCAATAATCCGAATACAATGCGTAATAGCACAAACACGATAAATGATGTTGAGTTGTTGAAAAAGCATGTTTCACAACGACTTCGAACTGGTGACTATGCTCTATGCATTACTGAAGTCGATTACCCTCTTTGGCACCGAGTTGAAATTCGTTGGGTAATTGCTGTGCGGCCTGCGCTCATCTAATCCGCGCAAGGTTTTTTGCGCAAACGCTTCCAGTTTGATTATCAGTTGGATTTCTGCGAAGAAGTGGACGTCCTAAGCCTGCTCAGTCTCTCAAATCGAAAATATGTTATGAAAATTGATAATGAATTATTTTCGGTATTACATATGATGACATTGAAATTTAATTGAATGCATCGCTAAAGGGGCGTGGTAATTCAGTGGGTAGAACTCCGGGCTACTGAAAGGAGGGTCTTGGTTCGATTCCGGATGATTCCTATGGGTACTGTCAGCATGAATCGCTGAGTGGGTTTCCGGGCACCAGGTCTCTCCGGGAAACCATAGAGCACACTGGGAATGGAACCATGATGGGTGAATTTAATTCGTCTTTCGGGCTTAGGTGAGCTATATATCCTCACCTCTCAAACAAACCTTCGGGTTGATTACTGGTGATTCGTCTTGTACGTTTAGCCTAAACGATATCATGGCGTGGACTTCTCCTCAGTTACCCTCTAACATAGAAATAGAAAACGAAGCCACACAATAAAGATGAAGTCGCTGCAAAAATGTTTGGAGTTAGTGGAGGCAAACGGAAAGAAATAAAATGTACCAAAACATCAACTCTATGTACATGGAGAAATACATACGAGTACAATTCGAAAAAGCTGCATTCAAAACAGCAGCAGAATTCCCTCTCCCTCCCAATCTATGACGTTTAGGTAAAGCATTTTAATGTCAGACATTTTAATGATAATAAAAAGAATATAAAATGTAAGGCTTATTGAAGTTAAATTGATTGTAATGAAAACTGCGAGCCAAATAAATCCATACTTACAACTTCGTGAAAAAGAATTCCTTCGCTTTCCATAATCCAAAATCCTCGTACTTGATGAAACATTACCCTTCAAGACTTTAAGACTAAAATGTTCAGCATTAAGATTACTAACATCAAATTCCCTAAAAGTAGTCTTAACTACGTAAGTCATTACGCTAATTAATAAAAAGCATACAATTATTTTCTAAAAGTATCTATATGGAAATAAGGATCAATGAGTAACTTAAATTTAGCCCATTAATACATATTTTTTCAGCCATTTATGCACATGGGCATATCGGCTAAAGGCATACTATAAATAGTTTTCAATCATGTTTCATCTCTGCCCAACACTAAAACAGAGGTAATTGTGTAAACAAGATTATTACAATATGACTATTTCCTCATGACAATATCAAAATGTATAATTCAATATTTTACAATGATGTTTTAAGGATTGCGGGAAGGTTACTACACGGGCATATTGAAGAATATATATATATATATATATATATATATATATATATATATATATATATATATATATATATATATATATATACTTTCGTAGACGTAACACGGAAGTGCCGAATAGTACAACACACAGTAACACACAATATAGAAACACAAAAAAAGAACACTCACACGTTGTTTCTTGATATTTCGACGGAAACAATCCGTTTACATCTGAAGATATAGAAGTAATGCATATATATATGAGTAATGCATAGATATAGAAGTAAGCATTACTATACTTTATTATAACATCAACGTATATAGCATTACTACATACATATATATATATATATATATATATATATATATATATATATATATATATATGTATGTATATATATTACAGACTAAAATATGGCTTTGATATTTATTTGAGAATTGCCATATATAACACAATGTTGCAGGACTATATGACTCCATCTCAGGTTAAATCATCTCTTTCGAACTTTGTATTGAATCATGAATTACTCTTCAATCGTTATCGGCTACGTATTTAAAAAAAAGTGAGTTAATACACTAGCTTTAATGCAATTAGCAGTAATATTAATCGTGGATGGCCTCCCTTAAAACATTCTCTGTGCACCTGTTAGGTCATAAGCTTCGGTGCGAAGTTAATAGCAAAAATGCTTAAGAGTAGAGGCCGTTGTGAGGTTGACTTATTTCATTTACCTTAAAAGAAGCTCTCGCTTCCGCCACAGCCCTTTCAATGAAGTCATCCGAGATGCGGCGGGATGGATGCTCGTTGAATACGGAGTTCATGAGTGCTATCTTTGCGGCGCTCCTCCTCGCCTCCGCCTTCGTCGGACAGTTCTGCGATGGAAGAAGAAAGAGAGGGTGAGCCGATGAAAGCAATTTCCCAACAACTTTTAAATCTCGCGCCAACTGGATCCGCTGTTGATAGGGGGCACTCAGGAAACTCGTCAGCATATTCTACCTTTTGACAACTCGTCCCACGCAACTAGGTCGAGCTCACTTTTGGCGCTAAGGGAATTATTTAGACCCCGCGCTACGTCCACTGGTAAGACCCCTCGGATAGATGGACAGATAGAGGTCTTTATTTGGGCGGAATCGAGACCAATCACTCCCTCCTTCCATTTAACCCATCGTCGTATACATACAATATTACGTATGCAATTTATAATTATATGCATACATACACATCAATACATACATACAGACGGGTTTACATTATGCACAGATTTCCACGTCGAAATATATATATATATATATATATATATATATATATATATATATATATATATATATATATATACAAAAATAGTCTCTTTTTTGTGTGTTTCTGTGTTTTTGTCAGTGTCCACTAGTGCTAAGTGTTATACATTATAATTCACGTCCGTGAGACTTTCAAAAAGTGTTTTATATATATATATATATATATATATATATATATATATATATATATATATATATATACATTCAAACACGAAATCCCGCCAAACGGCGAATAAATACTCATATATACAGAAACATATATAAGGAAAAGGGATAGGAACACGTATAAAGGACGAACACAATAGAGGTGGGGAAGGCGGAATCGAACGGATCACAAGAGTAAAAATATTTCCTCAACCGGGACTCGAACACCGGATCTTTCCACTTGCCGGGCGGATGCTCTTAACCACTTGAGCTATCGAGGATATGTAATTTACCCTGAGATCCGTGGGTCTTATATGTCGCCAAGCGCCCCGATTCTTTAGCCAAGAGATGGCGTCAGGGGGCTGTTTCACCCACCAAAGGAGAAATAGACAATACACAAGAGGAAAGGAGTGTGGTTAGATCCCACATATCCTCGATAGCTCAAGTGGTTAAGAGCATCCGCCCGGCAAGTGGAAAGATCCGGTGTTCGAGTCCCGGTTGAGGACATATTTTTACTCTTGTGATCCGTTCGATTCCGCCTTCCCCACCTCTATTGTGTTCGTCCTTTATACGTGTTCCTATCCCTTTTCCTTATATATGTTTCTGTATATATGAGTATTTATTCGCCGTTTGGCGGGATTTCGTGTTTGAATGTGTATTTGGCCAATGTGGCTCATCTCTTTCTTCTGGCTATGCGTGCCACGAAACGCACTGTTCTTTTCCTGTATGATGTTGTATGAATTCTAACCACTGTCCTTTCCTCTTGTGTATTGTCTATTTCTCCTTTGGTGGGTGAAACAGCCCCCTGACGCCATCTCTTGGCTAAAGAATCGGGGCGCTTGGCGACATATAAGACCCACGGATCTCACGGTAAATTACATATCCTCGATAGCTCAAGTGGTTAAGAGCATCCGCCCGGCAAGTGGAAAGATCCGGTGTTCGAGTCCCGGTTGAGGAGATATTTTTACTCTTGTGATCCGTTCGATTCCGCCTTCCCTACCTCTATTGTGTTCGTCCTTTATACGTGTTCCTATCCCTTTTCCTTATATATGTTTCTGTATATATGAGTATATATATATATATATTTATATATATATATATATATATATATATATATATATATATATAATATCTGCGAAATGGAACGCTCTTCGGCGACGCACAAATATGTAAAAACACAGATGTAGATTTTTAGAATATAGAGACACAAAGAAAGGACACTCACAATTTGTTATTTGACGTCAAATAACAAATTGTGAGTGTCCTTTCTTTGTGTCTCTATATTCTAAAAATCTACATCTGTGTTTATATATATATATATATATATATATATATATACATATATATATATATATATATATACACACACACATCCATATATACATACATGTACATTTATAAATTAAGTATAGGATAAAACGGTGGATCAGATAGAAAATCATTTTCTCTCTGCAAGATTCGCGGTCTAAATAAAGGCAGGGTGCAAAATATCAAGGGTTTTGAAGCTCACACCTAGTTGTCACCCACCCTTTATTTAAAGAGCAGGTAAACAGATAAAATCAAAACATCATACATCCACACGATTAAATGCTGTTGTCCTATGAACCACGCCCAAATGGTGGATCGCGATAGATTATGATAATCAAACGTTCATTAACAGATCTTAACTTACAATAGTCATAGATGGATTACATTCTCCAATTATCTGTATTTTATATTAATGCAATTAAACTGGCGGAAAAAGATTTCGGGAGCACAGGGCAGCATGTAGACTTGGAGATTGAACGAGTGCATATTTGATAAACATACATGAAATATAATGTGTTGTATATAATAATATATGTAATGTAATATAATATTATGTATTCATCAAAAATAATAATGGTAATAAACAAATGCCCGTTTTATTCGTACTTACCAAGATCATGGTGGAATTAAAGCAGAATTACCTTGGTTAGTTCATAAGTCCTTTTTGTGAATTCGGTTCTGCAATCGATAGCTTCCTAGGTCTAGTTTCACATTTTCAAAGGCATTGTCAAAAATCTAATTGCAAGGTTCTCGCAATCTTTTCCAGCAAATAATGGTTTCTGATCTAAATTTAAACAAATTTGTCGAAATAAGTGGTTTTTTAAATGTAATATACTTTATGGATTTGGCAATAATTTACAGTAAGGAGAGAAGATAAGAATATTTAACGGAGAAAAGATTGCATTGGTAAAAAAAATTTAAAGAACTCTGTAGAAATATTTACATAATTGGAAAGAAAAGCCCAGGCCATTTTCAAAATATCATTCGAAAGCAACGTGAATCATAAAATGAACGATAAAATCAATAATTACCATGGCGTCTACATCTAAAACAAATTATTTGACGTAGATATGGAGTTTAGATACAGACATGTTGTTTAGGTTAATCTGGTGAGAACTTCAATATATAATCATACCAAACCTAGTGTATTCATTCAACCCAAACATAGACAAGAACGATTTGTTGAGGACAAAATATTTTTATTCAATTTACCCAGGGAAATCAAAAGCCTGGACAACCGTTCCAACTGAAATACACTTAACCATTGAATAACTACAACTAACACAAAAACATTTAAGCATCAAATACATTTTGACTAAAAGCTCTATTGATTATTCCCAAAGACACACACTTACACACATATATATACTATGTATGTGTGTGTAAAACAGGAATCAACCGTAAGGTCGGTTTGGTAGGTGGGGATATTCAATGTCCTCTGCGCGTAAACACGCGGTGCGCCGTCGTGTAGGTGTCAAAATGGTCCAGTTTCCCGTGAATTCGTTGATATAATATCAAGATGTTAAATGGAAAACTGTACATAATATGTACTTTGAGGGATCCGGATTTGAATGGGATAAGGGTCATCTTTTCAGAAAAAGGCCACTCAGCACTTTGAGGAAGGCTGCTTCATGAAATTCTGATCGCACCCACCTCTTGCTCGGTCTGCAGTCACTTGAGTGGTCCGACTACCACAGAAGCATGCCTGGATTCACCCCAAGGGTTTCAAAATCTTGTTTGTGAAAAACATATCAGGGTCAAAAACTAATTGCCTTCTTGTGGAGGGAGAATGTTACAAAAATCCATTTCATTTACTCAAGGGCAAACTTCACATGCAATACTTCAAGGGCAAAGCCTTGCATACAAATAAGGGGTCTTACGATTCGGAGATGAGGTCGCATTGAGTGGATAAAACCGTACCAAATAGATTGCGAGCCCAAAGATTTAAATATACAGGGTCCCTCCCAAAAAGTAAATAAAACGATTTTCCTGGCGAGGTGGACGACTGTAGTGGGACGATTTCGTGCGGGAAAAATGGTGAGAGGTTTCCGAAAAGCAACGCAACCCGTGTCAGTTGTCTTCGGCCCCTTAAAGTGTGAGGGTCTCTGCTAGACTAGACCGCTGTTCGAGCTTCGCGTTACGAATACGCGATGTCACTTTCCATGGAGCAACGATTACCCCATAAAATTTTGTGCTAAACTCAGAAAATCGACTTTGGAGAATATGACCACGGCTAAGGATGCTTATGGAGATGGAGAAATGTCCCTAAGATGGAGATAGTTGTCTGCTTGCACGGGATGTCCCGGGAGGGTAGAGAGGAGGATGACGATGAGGAATGTCCTGGACATCCATCGACAACACAGTGTGATGAAAATGTGCAAAACGTGGGACACATACTCAATTCTGATTGACCCCAAGTGCCAGAATATTAGCAGAAGAGAGTAATATTCAGAAAACCAGTGTCATGCATTCTTATAGAAGGTGTAGCCATGACGAAGGTGTGTAAAGATGGACCCCAAGGTGCTGCTGTCAGAAGACTGCTTGCGTGAAAATCTTACCTTAGGCCTTACATTGGACCACCGCGAAAGTGACCCGAATTTTTTAGAATAAGTAGTTTCTGGTGACGAGACATGGGGTTTTGAGTACGACCCAAGTAAAAGTACCATATTTGACCACTGGAGTATGTCAAAGAGGCCGTGACGAGGTGCCTAAACGAGATTCCCGTCGACGCCGCCCAGGAAGCGTGCCAGAAGCGTGGCAGAGGCGCTGGCATCGGTGTGTTTATGCAAAAATGTTTTTGTCTTGAAGCGTTTTAGTAATTTGTACTTATATCTGCAATATAAATTTCCCCCGATTAATTCTACTAATTTTTTGGGACACCACCATACACGATTTCCGATACCTTTATTCACTATTACGACAAAGATGATGCCTAAATTCAATGACTTTGGCTTTCGTGGCAAATAATGTTTTGATAAATGGTTTTGGTTTTAACTTGTACGGGCCCTATGGAATTTATTCGCGATATAAAAGCTCATCGTGGTCTTCTGATCATCACTATCAAGGTCTAAACATTTTCGCTGAATTGTTTCGCTTCCACGCGCCCAGGGATAACCGCGGAGGTTATATATAAGGGATGGTCGATCGACGTTTTTGCAATGTTGACTTTGAGTTAAAAAGCACTTATTTTTCTCAAGGCTTGGTGATGCTATATTATCCTTCTTTCCATTTTATACCTCATCCACGTCTTCACCTTTCTTACCGGATAGGTTGCGAATTCTCAAGAATCGCATTTCTCTATTGCTCCCTCCTGAACTTCAGAGTGAATCCAACTACTGCTCAACAAATCTTATTTCAATAATTCCGATATTGCAACAATTTCAGAGTGTAAAAATAATTCACCTTGACCGGGATGTGAACCCGGATCCCTCAATGTCCGGTCGAGTGCTTTAGCCAGTTAAATGTTTGGGAAATTTTGGTTCGAACCCCGGTCAAGGCGAATGATTTTTACACTCTGAAATTGTTGCATTGAAATGCACAATAGCGGATGTCTCCGTTAAAAGTTAGTGTTGCGGCATCTCCCGCAGTTTCTTTGGAATTCCGACATTTATTTACGCATCACCAATATTTACTTTATGAAATTTTCTTCCATCTTTTCCACCTCGGTGTTCCCAGGGACTCTGTTATATTTTTCGTACGACAAATTCCAAGCTATTCCACAAATGCAATGTTATAGGGGTTAACACCTCTTCCTCAGTTCTAACATTTTCTTCCCCATTTCAAAGATTCGAGCCTTCACGAGAACTTCGCGGTCAACGAATGATGCATGAGTCAAGGGAAGCGGTGGCGAAGGCGATGAAAGGGCACACGGCCCGAAAGTTTGACGCAGCTGAAGAATGTTACTCAGTGCCTCTTCATAAGAACTGTTATCCTAGGTCATGTTATGAAAAGGTGCTCCTACGCTCTACGATATCTCTCTCGACGACTGGCGTCCCAAGTCACCCCAAAAAGGCTATATCATCAATCCCCAGCGTACGCCCCACACATTCCGGAAAACGTGGAAAAAAAGTGAGCAAATCGACATCGCGAAACATTCCTTGCCGAGATGAGAACGGATCGCAAGGAAGAGACAACAAGGGAGTATAATTCCAGTCGGGCCGTTTAAATTATCCCTCCCCAGTAAATCAACAACAGCCAATGCCTCTTCCCTTGGGCGCGCCAAGGGAAGAGGCAGAAGGTATTATTGCCATCAAGAGCTCACCGGATCGGAACAATGGTCTCTCCCACCAATTGGAACGCCGCGACATAATTAATACACTCCTTGCAATCCGGTTCATCATTAATAAATATCCCAGGCCGCTCTCGAGCGCCCCCTACCCCACCACCACCTCTTCCTCCACCCACCCCATTCCATTCCATTACGCGCGCATAACTTCATTGTGGAATATCTCGGCATCTCTCCTCGCGTAAACATTCCCAGGAGTCGCTCGGTTAGTTACGCAGGGGGAACTGGTTTCGCATTGTTGCAGAACTGAGGCGCAAAGCAGAGGGGAGGGGTCAGAGGAGGAGGGGTGGAGTGGGGTGGGCGGGGGAAAATAATAATTCATACTTCGCGGAGGGGTGGGCGTGGGGGTGGAATGGCCAGGTGACCAATGGGGAAGAATTCTCCCCCGAGCCCCACAACACATGCTACCGCCGGATTCGACCCTAGGCGGCGCCCCCCCCCCTCATCGGATGAGGGTGGGGGCGGAGGGGACGTGGGCTCTTGCAGTGGCTGCCCCCGGAGCATAGTGACACTAGGCACCAGAGGTGGGATTTTCTGATCATTTCAATGAGCCGATTCATCTGATTTGGTTCATTTCGATGACTCGATCTTTCAAATCGTTCATATGGAACCAAGTTACCACAATGAACCAAATCCATTGGTGGACTTGGTTAATATTGAACCTAAATCACGGACAAAATCCCCAAATGGCGATTGAACAGCAGCTTGGCCGCGATGTATGAGGGAAAACATTTCGCAATTTTTTGCGATAAAATTGATTTTTGTAGATTGGTTGTACATAAAACGTTACTGTTACTTTCCCCCCATTGGAATTGGTTAGTGAATACATCATAGACGCAAATGTTTGTTGGAGATACCATTTTTGTTTGTGATAGGTTTAATAGCTAATATTAATCTTGACAACATTTCTCTTTAATGATTAAAATTTAGTCTTTGGATTTTTTACCAAATAATTCGGTGCTTGGGTTAGGCACTATGATTCGCGTAGTGCAATTATCCCGGTGGAAGTCTGGCACTATATGAAAACCCTTTCCTCGTAAACAAAATTTCAATCCACAAATGCTGGGGCTATATCTCAGCTGATATTTGTGCTATCCGTTATGAACCCTGCAGTTAATTGGTCCTGATTTAGCTGATCTTCCCAGTGGGTAAGCACTGAATGCACCTGCCAACCTATTAAGTCACTGACGCCAGAGAATGTTGAATAAGGACTATGCATGCATTTCAGTCCAGAATTAATATTTCATATTAATGCTCCCAAGGACATCAAAAACATCCTATTATTATTCATTTAAATTAATGACTGTAAATTGCATTGGAATGTTTCCAATAAATGTTCAACAGTCTTCTTCGATTTGTGGTTTGGTGGTGTTAGATTGAGACTGATTCTAGAAGTTTACTCATGGTAAAACCAAAAGAATATAATTTTTGTATTGATTACGTCATTAATGCTGCTAGAATTAATCATTCATACTAACGCCGAAATATTTCATTTGAAGACATAAATTAATTAGAAATTTCATGATGTAAAATCATTTCCTTGACAGGGACTCGAACCCGAATCCACTCTATTTCTGACGGAATACTTCAACCCATTGAGCAAACGAGGGGATCTCTTACACCGGAAGTGTCCAATTAGCCAAGGAATCGACGAATATTTTCATACCCTTGAGTTTGAAGGACAAGAGGAGAGGATTAAAAATACTTAATAAAAACTTTTAAATGATGTGCGACAGATATTCTTCAGGGAGTGGTGTGGGACCCAAGATAATATTTCCACTGCAGAATCGGCAAAAAATAATATAATGGGAAATCAGCGGCTGTCTCTACTGAGAATTCATCAGTCAGTAGAAGCCAGGATGCACAATCAGCAACATCAAGTTCGTCTGAAGGCTTTTGGAGGAATCAACAGCAAGAAAAAAAATTGAGACAGTCCAAAAACTGCTGCAGCCATTTTAGAAATGGTTTAATATTTCAATGACCTCCATCTGCTCATGATTATACGAGGGTCATCCGGAAAGTAGTACCCGTTCGTGCCGCATGAAGTGCTGACGACGCGAGTAGCCGCCGGACGAGGTCAGATAGCTTCAGTGGCTTGTCTGCCTTCTCTGAGCCAAGTTGCGTGACGCTAGCATTGCCTGTGTTGTTTCTGTGATTGTTTACAATGTTTAAACAAATTGAGAACGCCGCCAGTTGTGAAGTGAGGGCAGTGATTAAATTCCTCAATGCAAGAAACGTTCGCCCATGTGATATTCATCGCCAATTAAAGGAGGTGTATGGAGACAATGTAATGGACGAGTCGTCTGTTCGGCGGTGGTGTCGCAACTTCAACATGGGGAGGGGGGACACACACGACGATGAGCGTTCGGAGAGACCGTCTGTCATTACAGACCAACTGGTGAGCTCAGTTGACGAATTCGTGAGGAACGATCGGCGCGTCACAATTGATGACATCTGTGAGCATTTTCCCAATGTTTCTCGAACAATTGTTCATGAAATTGTTAAACACCATCTGCATTATGCAAAAATTTGTGCAAGATGGGTCCCTCGCGTATCTCAATGAGCTGGCGGCGAAGGACTATGCAGCAGGAATACAGAAACTTGTCACACGTTATGACAAATGCCTTAATTTGCTTGGAGATTATGTTGAGAAGTAGTTTAAAGTATCCTCTTTCAAATAAAATTTTTTATGTTTGTTAATATTTACTTTTGTGTCTTTAATTCACGAACGGGTACTACTTTCCGGATGACCCTCGTAGATTACAGAGGCAGTGAAAAAATCGAGGGTTACATCCACGACCTTTTTTCGGGTATGAACAGAAGGTTGTACATAATTGAATATCCAATTAAAGAATATTTTTCTAAGCAGGAGCAGCTCTTCTGGGAAGGAGGAGTCTGAAGTCAATTAGGTCCTAAAATACTAAGAAAAAGTACTGAATATGAAGTCAACAGTGTAATGATTATAGTTGGAAACATTTGAAACTGCCGACTCATTTTAAATGAAAGCCAAATTAATTTTGCCGTGCGAGCAGATTAACAGTTGAGGAACACAATTAAAAATATAATACGAATTCAGATGTGTGAACTTTTATTCATTGCTATTCCTTTTTGCCAAAAAATATTGAAGACTTGTCTTTTGTTGTTGTTTTCATATTTTTTCATCAAGAAGACAAAAGCGTCCAGGATCTCTGTAAAAGTTTTCATTACAGAGCTTATCCATGCATTTTCTGGTCAACTGCTAGTGCCAAAGCTAATAAATTCACTCAAATCGTCTGTTACATTAGAAAAAAATCCTGGATAATTGCCTGAGCATTATATTCCAACTTGAATAGATTTTTTTCTGCAATCGAAGCAATTTATAACGGTGCCAAAATTCACAATATATCCCTGTTCGGGCAATAATTTTCAAAAATTATTATCTGACACCCATTATGAGTATGAGAGTCCTATGGGGGCTCATGTTTTCCTTTTTAAATGTAAAATCACGTGGCATAAAGATTTTTTTCAAAGTGTATCGGATGAGAGAAAAATGTTTTCGTTTGGCGCGAGATTTCAACTGCTCGGAGGTTTTTTTTCGCCCCCGTTACCGTTCTAGGGATATCACCCAGAGCTCATTTGGCCCTTTTCTCACACTTCCTCCTCATTTTCTCTGTGCTTAGTTACTATTCAAAAATCACTCAAGAAATAAATAACTTATTGTCGGAGCTTGGAGATGAAACGTTCTTCGATAAACTAGTAATGTTTCTCATTATTTTTGTTCTTTTGAAGCGTGAACGAGGGATATATAATTGGAGTCACAAAATTCATGCTGACGAATCGTTCTTGTGAACGATTCGTTCGTACTTGAATCGGTCAGGGAGGGATGCTTCAACTATGAGATGGGCCTTTATCGTTTATATAAGTACACCCATGAATGAAATAATTCCATGAAATATGAAGAATAAAAGTTATGATATTCAGTGGCAACAATGTGAGACTACTGAAGAGGAGCGTTTTGTTTCCTTGTCGTCCAGAATTCCACACAGCCGGAAAAAGCATGATGTCCTTGCTAGTAGTACTTACCAGCAGAGAGGTAGAGTGAAAACTTACATCTCTTAAATACCCATGACCTGATGAAGGAAAACGATCATATTGAAACTAAAATAATACTAAAAATGTCTTCTAGACTAATGTCACTCTATCAGTATTCAGTAAATGCTAGCCACCACGAACCTGGTATATTTTTATGAATAAAAAGTTCGCACTAGCAGAATTTTCCCATTTCTATTTTATGGCGCATTGCTACCAGAAGTTTTTTATGTTAATAAATAACATATAGCATAAGTTAGTATAAATAGTGCCCAGTAAATTAGTATAAATAATAAATTGGTGCCCAGTACCTTGCCTTCAATTCACCATAGGCACCATAGGTTGTAGTAGAATTTTCATTTACTTAGACTAATTGCAATTAAAGCACCTAGTGCATGTACACGAATTTCCTTTGGGTTCTTCTACTCATATGGATATATGACGTAACACACACTTTATTCTCAACAAACAACGAAAATGGACAGATAACACTTTTATGACAATCGTGGCCACATGGAAAAAATGAAATGGAACCAGAAAGTCCAACCCTTGCAGACTTTTAGCAGCACTGGAGAAAGCAACGCTTTGTTCTTCAAAAATATCAGTGATCAAGGTCCCAACAAATTTTTTACCGACACCTCAACACGCCTTAGCAAAACCTTAAAAAAATGGCAGCGCCTTCCTTCGGTTTTACTTCAGGAATACAGTTAGCTAACGACAAGGAACAAAGAATTATTAGAAAGGTAGAAAAATTATATATTTTTGAAAAATGCGCTCTACATAAAGTAAAAGTCCATGCGTTACAGCTCATACATTTAATAACCAATGAAAAAATCACAATGGCTTAATCTGTCTAAAGGAATAATTAGTCAAAGAAACAGTACCTATAAACCCTCTAGAGAGAGCGGTAAAAATTGGCATTCCACCACAAAAAAATTGCCCATTGTGCCTTTTTCTTTCTTCTTTTTTAAACATTTCGTCACTTTCTTAGTATGATAAAACGCAGATTTTGGGAACCAAAGTCATGAAATATCGATTTTAAAATTTCCAGACACCATTAAGCTGGTTTTATATTTAAACAGTTTTGAGAAAATCAAGGGTTTCCTGGAGCATCATATAGGGTGTTCGAATAGTGAGCCCTATTTTTGCCTAACATCCATTCTCGTTTGCCTAATATTCTCCCCTCTATTACAGTCTTCAACATCCCTCTGCTGATCAATACGCCCTTCATCTATTTTTCCTGCCTCTTTAGGATTTCTCCCAGCAATCAATCCCCTCTCCTCTCCCACCATGCCTAGCACTTCCTCATTTGTTTTCTTCTCTCTCCATTTCACCTTCTCCATTCTTCTCCACACCCACATTTCAAAAGCCTCCAATCTACGTCTATCTTCCTGCTTCAATGACCACGTTTCCGCGCCGTACATAGCTACGCTCCATATCAAAGTTTTTACGAGTCTTTTCTTAATATCCTTACTCAGCGCCCCATTTATCAACTCCCTCCTCCTTCTAAAAGCCTCTTTGCCCAGCGCTATTCTTCTCCTTACGTCCTTACTACTTTGACCGTGTTGGTCCAAAACACTACCGACATACGTAAACTGTTCTATCTGCTCTAGTTTTTGCCCTCCTATTTTAATGCTTAGCTTAGCCTTTTTCTTTCTAGAAAATCGCATAACCTTTTTTTTTATTAATATTGATTCTCATCCCATACCTGTCGCACTAAATTTCCGATTCACTCAGCAATGCTTGCAACCTCTTGGCTGACTGACAAACTAAAACTTGGTCATCAGCAAACCTAACTGATTTTACGAATTCCCCGCCCACTTTCATTCCTACCTCCAGGTCTTCCCATGCCTCTTTAATCATTTAGCACTGCTTTGACCGTGTCGGTTCGAAACACTTCCGAGATTCGTAAACTGTTCTACCTGCTCTATTTTTCGCTCTCCTATTTTAATGTTGAGCTTAGTCTTTGTATTTCTGGAAAACCGCATAAGTTTCGTTTTGTTTACATTTATTTTCATTCCATAGATATTGCACTGAATTTCCAATTTACTCAGCAATGCTTGCAACTCCTTGGCTTACTGACAAATTTAAGTTTGGTCGTCAGCAAGCCAAACTGATTCCATAGATAGCCCAACGACTTTCAACCCTATCTCCAGTTCTCCCCATGCCACTTTAATCATATCCTCCACATATACATTGAGCAGCACTGGTGATAATAAACAACTCTGCCAAACACCTCTGAATACGCTTACTTTAATGCACCCACTCGTGCATACAGGTGAGTAACAGTGGAATGGAGAGATAGAGCAACTTATTATGCCAAAAGTGAGTATATCGGTCAACGCAAGCTCTTTGTTTCGCCTCCCTCTGTCCTTCATTTCTCCCAAGCCCTTCTTTCACTCATCCACCCTATCGCAATTTACTTGCGGTCCCTTCAGAAACAATAATAACTGACAATGCCCACAAATGAAGAATCTATTTTCTTTTCCGACTAGGAAATTGGATTCGACACTGGCATATTTAACTGCCTTATTTCACCGAATATATTAAAATGTATATTAAGACAAATAAATAGCGCTTGAGCTTATAATACTGGGTAGCACAATAATATCATTAGTTGTGAACCTTAGTTTTGCGTAGCTGTCCCACCTCAGTATTCTTCTGGATTGGATTCTTCAAAAAATTACTGTAACTCACATTTATAAAAGTCAGAATTAACGGATCGCATAGTATAGTTTCTATGTATGAATGACCGGCTGGATTAAGTAAAATCGCAAAAATCCATGTGAAATGTGTTCCACATCCTCTCCATGAGATGGTTCTAGTCTTAATCTACGCCTGGCACCATATGATTTTTTCCTGCTTCCTAGGGTAAAGACACCTTCTTGGGAAGCAAGTTTAATCATCGGAAGCTGGTATACATGAAGTGAACATGTTTCAACTGGCAACGGCCGCCGCTGACGCAATATTTGAATCAAATCAATAAATCCTGTACTATTAATACATTACGAATTAAGTTAATAATATAAAAGTAAATTAAAAACTTGATTAAAGAGATTGAAAAAACATGATT
Organism: Hetaerina americana; assembly: GCF_022747635.1. Lineage (NCBI taxonomy): Eukaryota > Metazoa > Arthropoda > Insecta > Odonata > Calopterygidae > Hetaerina > Hetaerina americana. Next base: position 67,624,144 of record NW_027286070.1, read on the forward strand.
AGTCATTATTGAACACAGCCCTAGTAATTGTAGCTTGACGCTCTCTGTTCATTCAAAACGATTTCTGACGAAGATCGCATCCTTTTTCCGCATATTTTCGGAATCTTAAATTAGAATGCTTGACGCGGATTCAAGTAAAGGTTTTAACAAACGCGGAGCAATAAACATTCGAGTATTTCCCAATGGTTCGTTTAACGAAGCCGAGTTTTTTTAATTAAACATTTTTTCCTATGCAAGTCCGACGCGAAGTGGTTTCACTGCCAACCATTTTACATCGCCCGCTAAGTCTGTGTCCATCCCTCCGAGTCTGCATGCGTGGGAGTGAATGGATTAATTTTGCAATAATGCATTATTGCGACTTTTGGAGATTTAGTGGGGAACCTACACCTGTATAAAAATGCAAATACGAAGAAATGAAGAGATCGATACGTAGAAGAATAACTTGAGTAGATGCTAAAAAATCCCTATGATTGATAAACTAATATGAGCAAAAAAACTTTATAATTCCCTCTCCATGAATAAGTAATTCGTTCAATGAGTCCTAAGGGAAAAATATAAATATAAATTATTTTGGGAAGAGGCTTCTTTAGTTTTCAACAAATGTCCATTTTGCTTGATAAACTTTTCTCAGTGTTTCTCCCACTTTTTTAATCCGTCCAAAAAGTAGGATCACAGAAGCTCCTCAAAACACACACTGAGTTGTTGATGACCTCCTCGTTCCACGTGAATCGTTTTCCGCCGAGCCATTGACTGTCATAGAATTTCCAACTTTAATTCCATAGTTTTTTTATCATGGAAATTTCGCAGCTGTGTACCCGCGCATTATCTTGACAGAAGAAAATTTGGGCACATAGGATAAAAAGTAAATAGGGTATTTCAAAATGTAGCCCTACATTGTTTTTTGGGATAAAACTAATCTAAATGCGGTTTACCACTAGTTTTCTCGCAACGAGTTCTTCAGCTTCTCGCCACCATCCAAAATCTCGAGCGTCCACCTTGATTCCTACATCTGTAATGCAGTTCCCGTTTCGGCTTCGCCCCCGTCGCCCTCACGGCACGCCAAAACCTCCCCCATTCAAACCACTACGTCCCCAACCCCACCCCTTCCCTCCCGCTCCCTTTTCCCACCATCGCTCCCTCTCTCTTCGGCCGAGACAAGCAGCCTCTTGCCGTCGGTCGTGACGACGCCGCCTCGCCTCCCCTTCGCCTTCCCGCACGTCGCCATTGTTTGAACAAGGTCAGTGATCAAGGAGATTCCCTCTCTCTCTCTTCCTTAGCCTTCCCTTCCCACTCCCAGCCCTCATCCCAGGGGACGTTTTCTCCTTGAAAACAACCCCTTTGACCCGAGACGTACCTTCTTCAAGAAACAACACAATTTAGGAGCGGGGCATCGGGAGTTAATCAGCTCGCGTCGCGACGCAAGCTTTTTTACGATCCAATTAAAATTTAGGTTTCCATCTATTTGTTCACATTCTACCGATTTTTTACTTATCATTCCTCATACAGAACTAGATTAATCGATCGTTCCTGCTGCGGGAATGAGAATAAAACAAGTACGAAGGAAACTAATAAACAAATGAACTGTTTCAAGATAGACATGGTGGTGCAGGAGTTTTACGTATAATGAAAGAGATTAACTTCATAAACATACACTCTCTATGCCCGTACTATACATTTCGTCAATATCGCATACATTCATTGCTCCAAGAGAGTAATGCAGTGACACGTGCTTCTTCCTCATAAATAATTTGATTCTCGACAGAATCAAGTGATTCATTTAATAAAAATTGATTGAAAAACATCTGTCGATTCAATTTTTAATTATTTCAAATTTCACGCGTTCTACTATAGCGAACAACATAAGTTGTTAAATATACTGACGTCGTTTCTAAACAAACACTTTTCTATACTTAGCTAATCATATATTAATTTTCAATAAATCTAAAAATAGAAATGGATCACGTATGAGTGGCACATCTTTGAAAAAGGAAGACTTAAGAAACAAAATGAATATAATCTGAATGGTGTAAAAGTTCTAGTTGTTTTTTCTCGTGGAAGTTAGAGCAATCTTGGCAGCTACTGGAACATGGCAATATTAATTCCGCATGCCCAGCACTGTCTCTTCAGTTGCGTGAATCAGCCACTTTATTAAACTCGTAAAGTTCTACGCATGAGGCCAAAAAAAAAATGCCAACAATCGTCAATTTTCATTTTTTACTTTGACACTCTGGATGGAGAGAGATTGAGTATATTTATTTCAGATTATTTGTAAAACCAAAGTTGATCTTATATATAATTACCATTTGAACTTGGAGCGTGTTGAACTCAGACAATTTGTTTATTGTTCAGCTACCAACTACATATTTTGGACTTGACCTAAGCATTTTTGTATCATCATCTAATAAGTTGGCACAATTGCCACTCTGAATATTTCAGGAGAGCAAGCGAAAACCAGTTTTCAAAAATATAACAGACCAGTCTATGTGTGCTGGTTTGTAATTTGTTCTCCATTGAATATTTTTTGCGAATGTTACATTCCCTTGTGTCGGGGAGCAAAGAAAGAGTGCTTCCTTAAGGCCTGAATCAAAACATAAACACGACTCTCTTTTTTTAAAACGAACCAAAAATTGAATTCTGCATGAAAAAAAGTTGTTGCAGTCTTTTGTCCTCTTCCTAGGTTTTCAACAGTGAGTTCCGTTCGTTTCATGAATTTCCTTAAGTTTTTAAAATAAATTCTAAAACCATGGAGGGTTTTTATTTTAAAAATTAATTCAAGAAGATTATTAAAAAACCGAAATGATCACTCACACCTAACTTCGTTTTTTCGGAGCACCATGACCACCATCAGTCAAATAACATGCAGAATAAATAATAATTATTTAGTTTAGTATAATAATATTAGCTGTTTAAGTACGAGAAACTCGTGCAAAGAAAAATCTAATTGGACTCGTGGGAAAGATATTTCTTTCACGATCGAATTATCAACCGATTATTTAGAAGAAAAAACATCCTGATATAATACCAAGTCATCCATGCCATAATATTTGTCTTTGTTATCAAAATCAAAAAGAATATTGGGCACGCGAATCCTGCAAACTTTTCTTGCTTTATTTCACACTTGCATGCAGTTCATCAGATACCATTGTTGAGATTTTTCTACCGCAAATTGTTTGGCTGAGAGAATAGGAATTTCGAATTAATAATACAATGCTTTAGTTGAAACATGACGGTTTACTTTAAACCAGTGAGTCTTGGCTCTGCAATTACGAATAATCGCATGTGCGTTCCTAGAATAACACCGAATATCATAAATCGCGGACACAACCGGCAACTGGGTCTGACACAGAGTCAAAAATCGCACGACGTAGACTTTAAATGAAGAGTACTGATTAGCCAGAAGAATGATGACTAACAACCTAAACCCCAGTTCTGATCTGCCGGCCGACATCCGTCAACATGACCTTCGATGCAAGTGCCCTGTTAATGCATTCGCCAACGAGTGGAGTGCTCTGGCGGGCGATTGGCGGTGCACACATAAACACTGCCATCTTCCAGGGAGACGATCCATCGGGAATCGCTGCTTTACTGCTTCGTTCGATCGTCACCGATAGATCGAGACTTTAGAGCGCCTTTGTGCTCGGAGTCGGAGGTCAAGGGTGGATGTTACTGGAGGGATGGGAGAGACAGGGGCAGCACTCATAGAGCGAACATATGTTTCGCGGAATAACTTTCATGGTGCTTTAATTACGGTAAAAGACATTAAAGGAGGCGAACGGCATCCATTGTTTGAGTGCACTCACGACCCGGGTAATTTACAATTTTATGACCAGCAGGATAATTACGGTAGGCAAGAAATGAGGAGGAAGAGGGCAGGAGGGAACACGATCTTGGGTCGTTTCCACGGTATGGAAAATAGATTCCTTTAAATCCTGCGTCTACTCTGCTCAAACCGTACGATTTATCAGAAAAATCTGTCACTTTTGATCTTAATATATACTTAAGAATTACATATCTTTTCAACAGAATGTTGTGTTAAAAGAGTCACGTTAAATGGATAATGCTAAGAGATATAGACAGGCTATCTTGGGACACTGCAGCCTGCCAAGCAAAGGTTGAAGAGAAATTTAAACAAATTATTAAGTGGGTATCAAGCTTCTCTCCATTAATTCTTTTCTCGACACCGCAGAGTAGACAAATGGAAATATTGCTCCTACATACGAGGGCAATCCCAGAAATACCCGACCCAACAAAGAAAACACAAATATTTTGGAAAAAAAGTATTCATTTTTCAACATAATCTCCTTCCAGCTCCATACACTTTTCCCAGCGATGTTCCATTAGTTCGATACCCTTTTTGTAATAAGAACTGTCTTACTCCTAATAAAAATAGCCATTAACTGCCGACATCACTTCTTCGCGATTGGAAAATCTTTGACCACCGAGCCATTTTTTCAAATTTGCGAACAGAAAATAATCCGAAACATATGGCCTTGAAAGATATGCTTTATAGATTGCATACTTTCTAATGGATATTTTTCAAACAACTATTGCCATATCTAGGTCAGGCCGGGTACTTCTGGGACCACCCTCGTACAGCTGAAGCAAGATTAAGAAGATTTATTTAAACATCAATGTTCATTGTGGTCATTCTATGTAATCGCAATATTTTGTTCTAACTTCAGAAGAATTTAAAAAAACATCAGCCACATTCTCAGCATCGACGCCGCGCGCAGCATAAGTTTCATCCCTCGTCATGCACCTTCAATAAAACGAATACTCTTGCATTTATACAATCGGCATTAAATATATTCATTCAAAGTCATTAACATAAAATGTTTACGCTCGCACGCATTTATCTCACGTGCAATCTAAATGCATTGCACTCTCGTTCTTGAAGGAACAACCAAAAAAAAACATCTCTGTAAAATTCTACCAACGCTGGGATTAATATACGGATCCTCGGCATAGAAAAATGGTCCAAAATCTTCATAAATACATATGCCCGTATGCCGGAAAAATCAAAATGGACGAGACGATTCTCCTGGCTTCGCAGATAAAGCGCGAAGGAAACTGTGACTCATCCCTGATTCTCAGTTGTTTTTCCGAAATATACCTCAAGCTGGAAAGAAAGTAAAACCCAAAGCCGTACACTTAAGGGCACTTATAGGTGGAATATAGAAGGGGTCACTGGCGTCGGGCTTCCCGCCCCGTAAACCCTGCGTGTGTGTGTGGTTGCGACTTGTGAAGGTCAATTTGTGGTGCAAATACCTGATCAAGGGAGTAATTGTTTGAACTATTTATTTTATTTTTTCATTTGTTTGAGTGACGGGTCACTGGCGTCGGGCTTCCCGCCCCGTAAACCCTGTGTGGGTGTGTGGTTGCGACTTGTGAAGGTCAATTTGTTGTGCAAATACCTGATCAAGGGAGTAATTGTTTGAACTATTTATTTTATTTTACATTTGTTTGAGTGACGGGTCACTGGCGTCGGGCTTCCCGCCCCGTAAACCCTGCGTGTGTGTGTGGTTGCGACTTGTGAAGGTCAATTTGGTGTGCAAATACCTGATCAAGGGAGTAATTGGTAGAACTATTTATTTTAATTTTCATTTGTTTGAGTGACGGGTCACGGGCCTCTGGCTTCCCGCCAAACAATAACTTTCCCACCCCCTTCTATATTCCACCTATAAGTGCCCTTAAGTGTACGGCTTTGGGTTTTACTTTCTTTCCATGCACTCGGCCGTAGTACGTTCTTTATCTATTTATACCTCAAGCTACGCAGATATTGGGGTTAAACCTATGAATATGATTTGGAGATTCTTAAAGGACGAGATGAGTATGCGCTATAAACGCGTAATAGGCTAATTAGGCGAACAAGTACACGTAGGACATCACAATATTAGACGCAAGAACTTGTTTAAGAGTCTAAGTGGGAGTAACTATAGATGGGGAGAACGGAAGAGGAAGGTCTAGGTTGGATTGCGAGAAGAATTTGAAGGATTATAACAATTGCATACTAATCGTTTTGTTTTCGGTAGTCCAGTGGGTAGAGCGTTGGACTGATGACCGGAGGGTCCCGGGTTCGATTTCCGGGCAAGGCACTCTGGGCACCTGCAGCTCCACCCAAGCTATGTGATTTTTCGGGTACCAGGTCTTCCTGGGAAACCATAACCGGCACAGGGAAAGGAACTGGCCCCCCTACCCTGATGTGTGAATTTTCACACGCCGTAAAGGGCTTAGTACTGGGTGTCTCTACCATCACCTACTAAACCGACCTTCGGGTTGATTACTGTGTTTATGGTTTATATATATATATATATATATATATATATATATATACATATATATATATATATATATATATATATATATACACACACACACACATATCAAACTACAAAATCAAATCAAGCTACAAAACTACTATGTATAATTCAAACACAAAATCCCGCCAAACGGCGAATAAATACTCATTTATATAGAAACAGATATAAGGAAAAGGGATAGGAACACACATAAAGGACGAACACAATAGTACATCACTACGGTATGAATGAAAAACGGCACTATTTGAGGTAAATTTTATAAAAGTAACGTGAGTTTGTACCTTAACCCATATGCATTAGCATTAAACTTCAATTTGAGTTACTAGGGTGGGACGATCATTACACGCAATAAAATTGTTTTAAACGTACCTTTTTATTGACTTGGATGTCATTTCTCCCGAAAACGATTATTAAGATCACCCTATACAGCACGAAAGACTGAAAGTTTTGACGAACTCAGCAAAATGTTTTTCATCCGTCGAAAAATTGATAATTTCTTGGTTTTTTCACTTCGCTACCTGTTACTGGCATTTATATTTGTTCTATTCCTTTAACCTTCTCCTGATTGGAACCGAGTCGGTAATCTTATTCCGAGTAACTTATAATTTACTTTTCATCTATGATATCACCACTGTTCTAGTAAAACATTTACAGAAGACTAACACGGCAAAAGAATAATTAAAACCTTCAGATTTCATCTTAGACTTAGGCTGAAACTAAGGAAAGATTATGTCACGGGATATACGATAACATAATTAAGGTGGACTTGAAGTGGTCAATTTTAATGCGTATGCAGAAAAGGGTGGGAACATCAGAATACTAAGTCTTGACTCTACGACGCAGAATTGGTAGCAAGGATGATAATAAGAAGATTGGAAAACAGAGAATGGCGAATGGATAGACAATTAAGAGTTTTCAATAAGAAGACGGTAAGACGTGGCGCCATGAAATTTAGAGAATCGAAGTACAGACAGAGCATAGAAAATAAAAATAAATAAATAAGTAGAAGAGCGACTAGAATAGAGAGCGAAGTCGTCTTCATAGACATTCTCAGCATTTCGGTGCAATGCATGATATTTGTTTCGTTTTGGGTCAAGAGAAATTCGAAATATTTCATTTTGGACGGTATGGTGAGGTTGAAAGATCTAGTACCACAAGCAAATCGGGAAGGGAAAAAGACGTTTTCTTTTCAGAAGAATTTTCGTGAGATATATTTCAGGATCTTTTAAAACCTCTACCTACACGATAGCTAAGATAAGATGGGAAGAGTATTTGAGTTCATTAAAAAGTACTTACCTGGCGAAGCCTACCCTGGAAGATTTTTCCTGTCATCGTCTTACTGATACAACGTCCACAGTCTGCTCATTGATTGATTCAGTAAATAAAGTCTTTCTGAATTTCTTTCTGAGCCAATGGACTTCCTATAGGACTGATAGATCGATAAGCAATCCATCGGAGGGAGTGGGTTCTTACAGAATATTGAAACCGCTCCCTTATTCAATTAGCACACTTGGGAAAAGCAAACCCCATTTACCTAAATCACACCAGTTCACCGTTGCTCGTCAAGTTCTTTTAAATCTTAAGAGTCGATTTTTTATCTCTACGTAGCACGGAAACGATGGATCGGTAACTCAAAATTACGCGACTGCCATAAAGCGTCGCCCTCTTCTGTCCACCCGCTCCGTTAAACACCATTAGTTTCACGATTAGTCCAGAGAAAATCCACCAGATTCGTGAAAAATTGTTCGAGTAAGAAAATGAGTTTGACAAGCCTGTAAGGGGAATCAGGCTGGGAGCCACTTGAGATGCATAGAGAGCAAGCGAGAATATGACTTAGAGAAAGGTTCAGAACCAAAGTCAGTATAGAAATAGTTATATACTATATATATATATATATATATATATATATATATATATATATATAGTTGGTAAGAGACCAAAGTTAGTATAGAAATATTAAAGACACCTCGCTTCTTATTCAATTAGCACTTGAAACACGGTGCAAAACAAGCAGGTGGGACTGCTAAATTCTTGTTTTTTTCCCGCCCAAACAGAAACAAAATACCTGCTCTATATCTTCCTGAGTGTTTGCCAATCGTGTACCACACGGGGGCTTCAAATTTTCACTGTCACCCAACAGCAGCAACATGACCGGCCGCCCTCCTGATTTAATTGACAACGCCCCACTCCCCGTCGCTTCCAATCCCTGGCCGACGGCGGCGACGGCCTCTCCATTACCCCCGCCGTCGCCTCGCTCGCTCGCTCCCCCCTATCTCTCCCACCAGTGGTTCCCATCGGACAACAGCTCATACACCACCATCCCCCCGCCCTCCTACTTTATTGCCCGGGGAGACGCCTCCGGAGTCTCCCTCTTCGGTGCGCGATATCTCAGCGCTGTCCAATTCCATTTCGGTTGAAACGATTGATTCTCCCCTTCGCTGAAATCCGGCCGGCGAGTTAGCAGCGGGTGGCTCCCGCCCATTATTTGTGTGCAACACCAAAATGAGACACGTTGAAATATACGATCAAATTAATCGAAGCACGGAATTCGTTCTCCCAAACAGCTGAAGGTATACACGAGCTGCCAATTCTCCAGGTATCCGCAAAAGAACTCACATTCTAACAACGCCTTTCATTATGTCCTATTACAAGACTCGGGAAAGTTGTGATTTCTTACATTTATTTTCGTTGCAAGGCTCGAAAGAGTATAAGAATATAATATCTTTTTTTATTGCCTGCTTGCCTTCAATTATAATGAAAAAATGAGACATAATTAAAAATGAATCACATATTTATATTATATTTTATCTTGGACTATGGAGACCAATAACACGTGCCATTTATTAATTTCATCAGGCTTTCATTGGCTCATTTAACCCCTTCACCTTGCATTTCAAAAGGCAAAACAACAAAATATTTTAAACCGCCGGAACTCAAAACGTGCAATTAAAATGAACGCCAATGACTCCGTGGCATGCCGATTTTTTGCCTTAGAATATAAATTTAAATCTTCTACTGAAACATTGCTCAGTTAATACCTAAACAAAGTTTATCAAATCGAAGTTGAGGGAAAAGATCACTCAATACGAAGCCCAACAGAGTGTGAATTACAAATAAGTCAGGGTGGGGAGGTCCTTTCCCTGCGCCGCCTATGAAATTCAAGGAAGATCCGATTCCCCGAAAAAATCCAACAGCTTGGGTGGATCTAAGAGTACTCGCTAACGTCATCTGGGATCGAACCCGGTCCAACGGTAGCCCAGCTCACCACATATTTCCTCTTTAGAAATATGCATTTTGTAACACTACCAAAAACCTATTTCATTACAACTGGCACTAAATAGCCATTTAGGACGAGATAAAAGAGGTGCAGCACCTCAAAATGGCAGGTCATTTATACAAGTTATTTAAATGTAATGTAAATTTTTGCCATGTCCTGGCAAACATACAATTATGAGCGAATGTTTGAAACCGATAAGGATTCTATAGATGTAATATAACTTCAGAGAAATGGATACAATATCAATTCGATGGGAAAGATGAGCACTTCTTCTCAAGGGCAATCTGTCCAGAGAAGATTATAAGAATAAATAAAGCCTAAAACCCTGAATATTATATGAAACGTAAATAGCGGAAAGAAACAACATATAAAGAAACGAAGTTGTCATATCTTGAACTCATGGCCAGTGCATTGGTAAAATAGCTGCATTTAGAAAACACAAACATTTGATACTATTGGGTTGAAGAAGCACATTTAGAATATTTTACTTTTCAACCCTTTACGGCTTAATAAACTATTATTTAATTTAGTCACTCTAAAAAGAAGCCAAAAACATAAATAATTGGGTGATTCGGAAAAATGTTCTATTTTTAAATATTTCATTTGAACACATAAATCACCATACTGAGATCACCAAATCATTACATCTTGCATTAGGTGATTTATGAATTCTATCAAAATCTGCTTTCAATGGCAAACTTTAATACAAATGAATATTTAAAAACCTGTTACGACTACAGATTTGTTGCTGATTTTGTGACTTGGACTAATTTTCCTAGGCCTTTAATCGTGCCAATGGGAAAGTTCCTTCTTCACGGTATCACGGACCTTCTCGATACACCGAATTCAATTAATGTTCGGCACCTCATAAACCTGCTTGTTGCCACTTTTCCTTGCTATACCCCATGCTGACTTCGCACTCTAATTTCGAGGAGATTTCTCCAATTAGCAATAGTGATTTTGTCGGGTGCAAACAGTATCCGAACTATGTCATAATTAATGTTTTCAGCAACGGACATAATTACTGAATAATGTCCAAACTGAACTTTCATGTGAATATCACCCAATTCAAATAGCCTCTCATTTGGTTGTAAAGAATATTTTTCATTATTCCTCCATGGAAAACAATCAAAAAGTCCAATGATGAGCCATGGATAAAGTATATGGTCAATTTAAAATAAATTGAAAAAAACTTACTTTTGGACCTTTTAAAATGAATCAATTTCCTGAAATGTATTTAATCATCTTACAGTAGCGTTACAGAAACATGTGGCATGATGATTAATTAGAATTATCTTCAATTCAACAAGTATATAAATCATTTATCACAACCATGTTTCGAATAACTTTCGCCATCATATAATGCCATATTATAATAGATAAAACATCGCTACACGCTGAGGTCATCATCAAAGAAAATTTGACAGCAAACATTTGAGAAACCGGGTTATGTTGCATAAATTATCTCCATAAGAAAATGGATACAAATATATATTTAAATATTCAAATCTGGCGTGCCTAATACATTTTATCATTCATGCAAAATTACGAATTGCTTTAATACCAACCGTAAATTAGAATGCAATCCATTTTAAAAAGAATTTTATTCTATTATCGATTCGTGCAATATTTTATCAGTGGCAATAAATATTCTGCGAAAATTAGAGGGCGAATTAATGCATCAATCCCGAGTCCCGTGAAACGAAAATGACAACCTCCGAAATAAAACGACATAATTATTTCATGCGCCACAGTAATTTACGGGGGTCGTTAAACGGGGCGTTTTCATTCATATTCCACCATTCACAGCAACAGAAACTAGCTTCCTTGCCAATAAAATCCCCTCGCGTGCATTTAAAATTGCCGCAGTGCACAACAGGAAGCTGGAGTTGCGACCGGCGAATTGTCTCTTTTTCATTCCTCCGCCGAGGGAGGGAGAGAGAACGCGCCGCGCGCAACTCATCCGCGGGACAAGAAATGCCAATTTCTAAGAATATACGGCCCGAGAAAAAAAGGTCATTAGTGGCCGATGTCCCCTTAACACGAATAGCGGCCGGCGCGACGGAGGGCACATATCTCTCCGCCGCTCAAAAGGACTGCCTTGCGCGGCTCCTTAGGATTCCTTCTTCCTCCGATTCGAATCCCCGATAAGGGCGGTTTAAACGAGAGAATAAATGCTTCCAGTGGGAGGTGCTCCCCCCTAGCCCTTTTAAGATTCTCCTGGCCTCCCCCACCGCGAAATGAATTATTCCCTCGCGATATTCATCCCCCACCCCCCGTCTCGTGACACGTATTCCGCGGGCCCGCGGACGCAGACCACACGGGAGGGCGCGGGGGGGGGGGGGGAGGAAGAGGTTGGCGGCGGCCCCCGCTCGCTCACTCTCTCTCCCTCACGCATTCACGTGGGCGGTGTCGCCGTCACCACCAGCAACCCCGCTCAAATGCTTTCCTTAAGACCTGCGAACGTTCAGTTTCACTCTTCAACAATTTAAGTCGAATTCCCTCTCTTTCGAATGAGGTGAATGGGTGGTTACATTCAACCAGGTTCAACTTGAATTGAATCCAGAGTCGACTTTAAGAATTGACTTGAGAGTGAATTTTGGAGCTGCATTCAAAACAACGTAGTCTGAAATAATCTCGTGAAAAACAAAATATGGTTGAGCAAAAACTCTCAAAAACGTTTTCGTATTTAAACGATCATTACCTCAATAAATCTTGCATTAAAAACAATACTCGTATATTATTTTACAAACGCATTGCAGCGATCATTAGCGTGAGAGTTAAATACAAGTTATGCTATCCTGAAGTTATGCATAAAAAACACACTGCATTTGAAACCACTTCCACTTCAGGGCCTATAGAGAACCACAAACGCGGAGGCTGGCTAAGTAAAACTGAACAGCGACCACACCAAGAAAAAGACGCCCTTCATCATCTACGGCTGCGGGGCAACGACAGCAAACAGATGGTAACTTGGCAGGGAATGCAGTGTCCTACATCAGTCACCACGATTCGTGATTCGCCGAGTTCCCCAGCATAAATCGCATCGAGGAATGGGAATAAATTTCTTGGACCTAACGCCTGCTCCTTGGAGACTCTGAGAGCCAAGTTGTTTGAAGAGTGAAATATTTGTTTTGACCAATGATCAATTCCTCTTCAGAATTCATCATTGCTACGGACTTTTGCATCGAGGAAATTCAAGTCTAATATAATTTGATGAACGTCGGTTTCCTTAAAATATTTTCTGGTGTCAAAGAATACTGACGTGAACGTGTGAAGCCAAAATTTAACCAAAAAATAACTCTTAAAATACACTTTAAATTGATATTGCATTCAGCGCAAATCGCACTTTTATTTGTTTACATATACCCCGTAAGCCACCGCCAGGGTGTATGGCAGGAGATGAATACACACCGGAATAATTTTACCCGGACATGACCCAAAAATGTTATTATGATCCCCTATCGTTCGTGGACAAAATAACATCTTTAATCTATCCGTTCTACACTTAATTTCTCTAATTTTACTAGCATGGTCTCTCCTATCGTAGTACGATGGGATTAATGATACATTTTCATGCATCACTAATAGAGAGACCTCCTTGCAATTTATGCAACAGCTTCAATCTGTAATTTAACCTTCGCTCCGTTAGTGATTCCCAGCCTAGCTCCTCTAATATTTTGGATCCGCTATTAAGTTAATCATAACAACGTTTTAAAAATCTAGCTCCTCTACGCTGCACGCGATCCAATTCGGCAATCCAACCACGTATCATATTAACTGAAAAATGTAAAATACATTGCATAGCAATATATATACATCCATGCATACAAATAGCAAATGTTCACGATATCTAATAAAAAGCCGATAAGTCGCCGCAAGAGTACATTTAAAGATAGTATGCATAATTATGTGGTAGGTATGACAAACTAGTAGGTATTAATTTCAAAGAAAATGCGTAAAATGCCGCGACAATAACTTTTAACGAAGTCATCCGCAATATGCGCACTACAATGCAACAATTTCAAGGTAAAAATCATTCGTCTCAACCGTGATTCGAACCTGGATCCCCTTATGTCAAATTTGTCAAAGTTAAAACACCCTCAGAGTTTAAAGTTGGCTTTAACCTCATGGACTGTGGCGCATCGCGCACGACTACGAATGTCGGTGACATTTTATGTACGGCATTTCGTCCGTAATCTTGTTCCTTCAAAGCCCCCAAGACTACAAATTGTAAGCGGATGCCTTGATAGCTTAATTGGCTAAGGAACTCGGCCGGACATCGAGGGGTACGGGTTCGAATCCAAGGAAAGGCAAATTATTTTTATACCTTGAAATTGTTGCATTGTAGTAGTAGGTATTACATAAATTAATCAAGATTACCATGCCTTGCAGGAGGAGAAGAAGTCTAATGGGGAGATATGTTTCCAATTATAGTGTTCCTCCTGTAATTTGATGGCGAGCTATTCGAGAAAAGAGCAACTTTTTAATAGATTTGCCAGATTATCTAGAAGCTTAAGTATTTGATATGGTCCGAAACGTTCATCTTACAACTTTATGGTATGGGCACGTAAAACTGCCCGTCTGCTCGTTTTTTATGAAATGTAATAATGCATAATTTTCCTTTTTACGGTTGGTGACCTAACACCCCCCGCCACACGCCCTTGTGGCGGCTTGCGGGGTATTATGTAGATGTAGATAGATGTAGATATTAAAAAAATAAGATTTAAGGCAACATTCAGTGCAAATCCTTGACTCCATTCACGAATACCATGTAAATTGCTTGAAAGCATTTTGAAATCTAAATGATTTATTCTTTCTCCATAAATAGCAGCATCCTAGGTGAATCGGGCGAAGTAGTTTATTTTAAGCTGGATGAGATTCTATATAACTGACTCCTTAGGCAGCTATTCATCCCTTTCCATAAGAAACGCAAGAAAATTCTAAACCTTTAATCAGAGAGATAGATGGATGCCTGAAACTTGGCAGCATTTTATGCCAAATTTAAATAGATATGGCAAAATTAACGCATTATGCAAAACAATTCTTACCTAAAAAAGTTCTAAACTGGTGTTTTCCGAACTCGATGTGGCTTTGTTTAAATGCAGAGTCCTATATTGTCACAAATGAATTTTGATTCATGCATCTAAAAAGAAAGTAGATGAATTGGAAGAATGATTCCACAATGAGAGAAAAAGGCGACATTATTTAACAAATGGTTGTTTTGGGTTATCTTGGCAGATTGTTTATAAAATATGATTAGAGTAGATTAAGAGTGTAAGAGGCAACACTGGTAGAAATGTCGTCGGAAAGTGTTTCATGAAATACATATTCGTCCAAATCACCGAAAATAGCTGCGTCATTATATATGTATACTCCTCCTCACATTGTTTTACATTGTAAAACTTGGGTGCGCCAGATTGAGGATAAAATGGACAATATGAGGTGTGCATGAGGTACTTGAGGATCGTTTGTGGTAAAAATAGGAGCAAAACATCGTTTAACAGCGAGAATATGGGGAAAATTAGAAAAAGGGAGTACGTACCCTGAAATTATTAAACAGAGTTTGTGAAGTTACTTACCATGAAGGGGAACGATGTGAGGTACGCACATTTTAACAGAATTGGCTATAATGTTATTTTAACAGTCGGTAATTACAATTGGTTGACGTGGCTGAAGGCACCACACCCACAACGAGGTTTTTCGTGCCCCGGCTTCTAGTGAATTAATACTCGTCAGACTAAGGGAATTCATCTCTAAATGCGGTTTAACAGGTTGACTGCTTTGTGCAATGCGCAGTCAGACCGCATAGAATCTCTTTCAAATACTGTACGCTCTCTCTTTAATCATTGCTACGAATAAAAATGACTTAAGCTACAATGGAAATCTAAACTGACTACTTAAGCTCATACGACTGTTCCAGAATGGTATGTATGCACGTTAACAAAACATATTTCTTAATCATACGCATGAAGTTCTTTTCAAGGCCGTATTAAATAAACTATGATAACAAAAAAGTATATAAGTACGAAAAAATTTTGAAAAAACTAAAATAATGAAATTAAAATAAGGACACAAAGGGAAAAGTACGCGATCTGATGAGAAATATTTTACTTTGCTAGGTGAGCAAATTTCCATGCACTCACCAGCTAGTTTGCACATTTGTAGATCATTAATACTACACTAAATGTAAGTTTCTAAATGATAGATATAATATACAATGAAAAATGGGGACTACTCACGGGAAGACGATATATTTTACCGCATTATGCTAGTGGAATAGGATGGATAGGATAGTTTCGGATCTCTCTTTTGGCACCATCCACCCAAAAAGAGTGTTAGAAGCCCACGCCAAATCGCTAGCCGAGACCGAAATTTGGTTCAAAACTCCTTCACTGCACACGGGAAAAAGTTACTTACTCCATTTAGTGATTTCCAAACTATATTTGGAAAAATAACGCGGGTAGTTTAGTTATTTCAGTCCGTGGAGGTACGTGAGCTATAATTTCGTTAAACATGCAAAAAATAACAAGGTACGGTGGTGCTACCCTTCATCGTTCCTCAGCTCAACGCTTACCCCGCGCTGGCTGGAACCCACCGTCTCGCCATCTCACTTGCATTGCGAGCACCTTCCCACGCCTATCTCGGCGCAGGTGCACCTCCTTCACCCAAGATTTCTTCCCCGAGAGATCAAATTTTTGGAAACGGTTAATAAGGGCGTCGCTTGCAGGCGCGCGCGTCCCTTGCAGGCCCCGAAACTTTTTACGACCACGATGCAACTCACCCCCAAATTAAGGCAATGGAACTTTTGGAAGCCAGAAATCTTCCGAGTTAGATCCTTGAGAGCATCGCGTAAAAAAAACCATTGTCTGAACACTGGGACGGCATGCTGATGAACTCGGGGACGAATCCTGGAAAAGACGGGCGTCCACACACGCACACGTAACCTATACTTAAAAAGTTTTAAGACTCAAACCTTTCCCTTAACGTTCACGTCCGCATCGCAGGAAATCGCTGCATGCACGCACACAGGTTCGGGAGCGCATATGTGCACGTCTTCAGCTGCGTCGGGCGAATGCAGCTCGTAAAACAAAGGAGGTCCGACCGGCGCAGAAGGTTGTTGGGTGGGTGCGGGTAGGTGGGCAATGGGAGGGTGGAAACGGCAACGAAAGGGAGGAGGAGAGGAGCCGCCCGGGGAAGGGAATGAGAGCGTTTTTTTTGGGGGTAAGATGCGGGTCCGGGGTCGGAGGGAATGTTCGGTAGTTCCTAGGGGTGGGCTTGCAGGCGCGGGAGGCAAGTTGAGTGCCGTTCACGGGAGAGGGGCTCCCAGGGGCGGTGGAGGGAGTGGGGCAGAGAATCAGAGGAGGTTGGTTTGAGAGGCGGGGGCGCGGGTGCGTCTTTGGTAGAGTCGGTTGGGCGTGTCGCCGTCGGACCCTCCAGAAATCTCTTTTATTTTCCGTTTCGTTTTCCAACCATAAGGTGCTGCGGGGGGGAAACTCGGTTCTCAGAATTCTAGTCTCCGACTTTTTGGCAAAATCCTGCTGAGGGCGGGAGAGACCATTCAGAGGCAGTCCGCGAGTATGGTCAAAAATAAGAAACCCCTTATGCATAAATATACAAATATAAATGCAGCCCACACAAAAACGCATACATACATATATATTATTATTATTATTATTATTATAAGGTAATCTACCAGTTAAGGTAGGTTTTTGGATGGACACAATTGCCAAATAAATATTTTGTGACTCCTAGCAAAACAAAATCCAGCAACCTAGTCTACATCACTATATATATATATATATATATATATATATATATATATATATATATATATATATATATATATAGTGATGTAGACTAGGTTGCTATCCATATATATATATAGAATTTCACACGCCGTATAGGGCTTAGTACTGGGTGATCTCTACCATTACCTACTAAACTGACCTTCGGGTTGATTACTGTGTTTATGGTTTATATACATAAATATATATGTGTGTGTGTGGGTCGCGGTAGTCCAGTGGGTAGAGCGTTGGACTGCTGATCGGAGGGTCCCGGGTTCGATTCCCGGGCAAGGCACTCTAGGCACCTGCAGCTCGACTCTCAGCATAGGGAAAGGAACTGGCCCCCCTACCCTGATGTGTGAATTTCACACGCCGTATAGGGCTTAGTACTGGGTGAACTCTACCATCACCTACTAAACCGACCTTCGGGATGATTAATGTGTTTATGGTTTATATATATATATTATGTATAATTATATATATATAAATATATATATGTTCATATATATTCTTTTCGGTTCATTTTATCTTCTCCCTTCTTCTCCGCACTCACATTTCAAAGGCCTCCAATTTACTTTTTTAATCGTGCTGCTTCAGTGACCATGTTTCCGCGCCGTACTGCTTAGCTATGCTCCATAGCAAAGTTTTCACGAGTCTTTCCTTAACATCTTCTCTCAACTTTCGGAATATTCACTCAACTGACGGCATCATATACTGACGAACAAAAACAGATTTCAAACGGAAAAAAGTGGTGAACATCCAGGAAATGAAACCGTACCTCTCACTTTCCGGGAGGGTGACAATGCAAGTTCCCTTTGAAATTATTTATAATGGAACCCTCAGAGCCGATAATGATGGCAATTCGTCTGACACTCTTTCAGTGGAAGGTGAGGAAGGAGAGGGAAGAGGAGCAAGTAACAAGAAAATAACGAAACCTACACGCACATACACAAGGACAAAACGAGATGATGAGGGTGTACGGTAAATGTGTGTGTAAATGTATGAACACACACATATGTGTGTCCATACATTTACACACACACACACACGTGTGTGTGTACATGTGTGTGTGTATATATATATATATATATATATATCTTCTATTTCTTCCGATGAAGATGGAGCTGAATTCCGTCGAAATGATCAAGAAATAACGTGTGATTGATCTTTTTAAGTGTTCTTTTTTGTTTGTTGCTGTCCAAGTTTGTTATTCAACACTTCCATGTTACTTCGACAAAATCATATATATATATATATATATATATATATATATATATATATATATATATATATATATGTGTAAGAGAATAGGATGTTGGTTTGAATTTTGTTAGGAGAAACAAGAGAATTATTTGCTTGTTGTGCCCATTCGAAACCTACTCGTGCTACCTTAACCGGTAGATTACCTATTATAATAATATGTATGCATGCATAAATTATATAGCAGTTCCCTCAACCTCACCTCCCTAGACCACCTCCCCCAATCTCAACTCGTTTTCCTCCCCCCCGATGCCAGAATTACTACGCACTACACTTGCCCTGGAAAAGGTTTTAGTTGCGCCCTTAGGCATTACGTACTGCCCTCGTCCCTCTCTCTCTCTCTCAGTATTCTTATCCCTCAAGCTCTTGCGTTCTCCGGCCGTCGGTTTTTGTTCGCTACGCTTTAATGACTTTTTCCCTGTGTGTGTGCGCCGGCGGTCATAAGCCCCCTCCCCCCTCGCCCCTTCGCAGCAGTCTCACCTGAAGCTCTACTCCTGAAGCTCCCTCACACTCGGCTCACCTCAGGTGACCAAATTATTCCGAAGAAAATACGAAAATACAAAAATGAAGAAATTAGCTCGCTCTCACCTCGTTCAATATACCGTGGCCCCATTAATATTCTTAGGTTCGCAAAAAAATTAAATTTTCCAGCGACAGGCGACGTATTTTCATCCTCATCTGATAGAGGTGACTGTTGAATAGTGAGTTTTGACTCGAGCAAGGTATTCTAAAGGTTCGATCTTCGCGTGGCACCAGAGAGTTTTCTTACGTATCAAAATAAATTTACGTGGTCGTGCATTGACAAAGAACCGGAATCATAGAGACATGTAACACATGTAATAGGTAATGTCGTCTTTCAGATATTATTTTATTTATTAAAATGAGGGAAAATTTTCTAGCTGTTAACGCCATAGTTGCCGAGGAATGTTCCCTTCATTATTCATTCAGTTTGCGGAAGCTGACTTTGAACTGACTCAACAATCTGTCTTCACTTCCCAACCTTGTAGCCAGAAGTTTGGCGTGAAAGACTGACCGGATACCAAGCGTTCCTGCGAGGCCCTCACAAATACAAGGAAAATGTGCCATCTCCTACTCCCATGCGGCCCGCGAAATTTCTGCCACCCAGTAAATCATACGGCTAGGTTTAGCCGAGGGTGTGTGTCCAAGAGCATCATCGAGGTTTGAACACCAATCCATACCGACCGTACATTTTTCCGCTCGCTGGTTAAATACGCAAACTATTGGTCAGACTTAAATAAAAAATTGGGGATCAGCATTTAAAAAAAAATAGCCGATCACTGGCAGAAGCAGACGTAACCTACCCTAAAAAATCCATAGCAATCTCAAAGACGTATCATTCTTGACATTCAAGGAAACTTGCATTTCAGAAATTGGTGGTTATTGGAAAGCATACCTGCGTCCATACGTCATAATCGGATGCTCCTTCTCACGCGTCAGTTTCATTTGTTGCACCCAATGCCAGTTTAATATTCCACCCAATATGTGCCGTAATTAATACTAGTGTCGTATACTCCTTCATTAGTCAACGCATAAGGCAGTGAGCTGGATGAAGGTTCTCAAAGAGAGGTAGGGATCCACTATTCAGATTTACAGGGTAATGTGTGACATGACCTTCATGTAATTCTTCTGTTAGATCCATATTCCATAACCATGGAAAGTAAAGCAATGAGATATTTTGATAGATAGGCCCCGAGGGTAACGATCGCAAAAAGCAAGCGCCTTAGTCAAAATTTCAGGCGCAGTCAAAGTACGTAATAAGTGACATTAAGCATAGTCCGTAATTCCCAATTATATAGCAGACGTATGCATGCTGAAACGTTTTTTTACAAAATGATCTGTGGCAACCTTTTTTTTCTCTTCATTACAAGTGTGTTATCATATTGTTATTGCGTTCAAAAAATGATTAAGTTCGACTTTAAGTTTCGGAAAATCATACCAGAAATTTCGATTACATTTGTTTACTGAAGAGAGAACTTGAGTATGAATATAGCTGGAATGAAACGGTCATTAAATTTCACTATTGAAACCAAATTAAAGATTCGCCAACGCTTGCAAAAAATATCTGCATGATAAAAAAGTAAGCAATAGCCCAAATCCACTTATAAAGAATAAAACTCATGTTTGAGTATGCTTTTTAAGGTCCATCATAGAGCGTAATCGCCCTATGGGGATTCTATACGCCCTGCTGCTTACTGCATATTCCAAAAAATAATTAGACTGTAATCTCTGGTTCTCTTTCTGATTCCGAGAAAATCCACGCAACTTCTAGAGAGCTAGTCGGGTACATAAGAGCCATCACCCCCAGAGACCCTTCATTAAGCTCTACTCAATCGGGACACAAAGCCAAAATGGAACTAAGAAGAATAGGGCAATGCACAAACATGGATGGAGGGAAATTTAGAATGCCAATAAATATGGATGCAAATTTAACGCTTCAAATGTGTTTGTATCAAAACTCTTTCCATCAATATATTGAAATTTTCATTGAAGTTCAAAGAAGCTTAGGCGGCTGAAAAAAGGCATAAAATAACTGCAGAAAATATTTATTAAGTTTTCTCGCATTATTGTAAACTCATCTCAGAATTTCTCTATATGCCATTCCTGCGCAAGATCTGTAGAAGAGGCAGCATTTCAGGCTTTGCTTGATCAACTGACTAGTTTTTATACGTTGTACTGATGGAAATGCCGGTTTCCGAATTTAAAATAAGGGTATTATTGTCCATTATACATGCAAATTATTCGCGGGATGTCAATAGCTAATAGAATTAGTATGGAAGATCCTCACTGCTCTAATGTCCTTAATTAAATCACTGAAAAATCATTGAAAAATACTTGAAAAAAGGTTCAGAAATATTGATAACCTCAAAATATTTCACCGGCTTACTCGGGGGTGGTCTGAATAGTTTCCGACCTATCAAAGATACAAGAATTTTTTTCGGAAAGTTTCTAATGTTTCCTGAAATTTTCTAAGGTCAGAAACTTTTTATACCACCCTCGTATATTAAATTGCATGATTTTTGAATGAAGATTCCAAACGCATAATTATTTTCAATGGAAACGACCCTAGAGAACTAATTAATGCTTATGTACCCAATTATAATATGATACAATATAATATTATAGGAAAATATTGTTGAAAGTCCCTCACATTAACATGAAATATTTTGAAAAATATATCCACAAGTAGAATAAGTCGTTTCAAGTAACAGAGGATGCCAATACACCTCGGTCTAATAAGTAAGTGTAGATTGCGGCTGGAAATTGCAGAATTTAGATTGGAAATAAGATTTAAAAATCAATCAACATTAATCTGTAAAAACACGCAATGAGTTTGGGAGGGTACCTACGCGGTACAAAGGCCCAGATGCATTCGTGAGGAATCAAAGTAGGAACTGGCAGGATGAAATGACTGAATAATCACTAAAGCCATTTAATTCATCTCATCGGCACTGGAAAAGGGCTATCCCGACCCTGCTATTTGTTTAAATATGTCAGGAACGCCCTTGAATTCTGTGAAAGGTTCAAGAGAAAACATGAAATATAGAAGGGCTCGAGTGTTGATTGAACGAAGACTCGAAAGATTTACAGATTCATTCTGCGGATTTTCATCGGAATTCTCCGATCCTCAGCGTGAATTTCCCAGAAATAGGAAGTAAGTCGATCAGGAAAGCATGAATGGAGTTTTTGTGAGCGAAACGATTAACATAAAACGAGATATAATTTTCATTATACGTTTTCCTGTGCACGTAACTCTAGGGTAGGGTGTCCGAATTCGATTAAGATAAGGGACTGGAAAATCATTCGGAACCGCCGCGCTACTGAGGTTACTTAACCACTTAGTAAAGAAAAACATTCAGCCCTTAAGGTATAGGTGTGATGATATGGGTCGCGAACTATTATTGAATGCTCCGGAATAGGGATATCAAGGCAGAATGGGGGCGAGGCCCCCACGCTGACGTTGATGAATGACGGTGCAGGAACCTGAAGATTGTGGAAACGGGATGGGAGGGAGGGAGGAAAGGGGGCGGGGAAGGGAGGGCGACGGGGATTTGTGTGTGAGATAGAGAGAGAGGGAGGGAGGAGGCGTGAAGGGGAGGGAAGGAGAAGAGAGAGAGAGAGAAAGGGGGGTGTGGCTCGTGTGGGGATGCTATGGAAGGGAGGCGGTGGCGTGGGAGGCAGGGGTGAGTGCGATCGGAGAGAGGTTGCAGACAGGGGAGGGGTTGCCCCCGGGAGCATGGCACGCGAGTTGCAGAGTAGAGGAGGGGGCGAGGTCGGGAGAGTGGGTGATCAGAAAGGACACGAGCTCCAGAAGACTTAGGAAGAAGAAGATTGGACACTCTAGACGCTTGCTAACGGGGGGGTGGAACTAGTGCGGCTGGAGTCATATCGGGAGGGGAGCAACAGTCAGGGTTATGGAGGAGAGGGGTGGACTGCGAGGGGAAGATCGTTGAATTTACGAATGGAACGATCTCTTTTTTTTGTAGTATGGAGATTAAAATGACACCTATGACACATAGTCAGTTGAACACAAAATTTTCAAATTTTCGGCTGAAAAATGATGGGATTTCATTGAATTGAGACATACACGTCTACCAGAAAATAACGCTGAATGCTTCCACATGGTTAACGTGATGAATGCTTAGACCAGTTGAGTAATGATACATTTTATGGCTTCAATTATGACATGCCTTCGCACACTTTTTCGGGAAAAGTACACAAAAAGCCAAAGAAGAAACCAAAAGTAACATCTGTGAGAGGCGGCAGGGAGATTGGCTTCACTAATCATGATCTCATTGCATTTTTAAATCCGTGAGCTGGAAAGCACGGGATTTTCCCTTAATTAAATGCATCAAGGATAATTTGGAATAGAATCGATTAAAAAACCATAAATAATAAATCTCTGATTTATAGAAGAAACCACCACTGCGAGCATTGTCCAATGATCGACAAATGAAGAAAGTGTACTTGGGTTTATTAAACTTCTAGATGTAACCACACCTTCAAAGATAATACTGAATAAATACATGCAATACATTCTTTTGGGGGTTCATAAACCCACATCATCACGTACACATGAATAAAATATCGTTAACCTATACTTGAGAAAATCAAACCGGGGTCTAAATTAGTGATCAATGTAATAAATATCAGAGGTGGAAGGAATTGACCTCATCTTGAATTCTTTCAGACGTGCCGAAATATGATTATATCTGTCATAGTGGGAAAAATACATGGAAAAGCGTAGGTCACATGAAAAAGGGAAACTTTTGTTGAGAAAAGACATCTCATAGTAAAAAATAATGCCGAAAATTTAGCCATGAACCGGAACAGAACACAGGGGCCTCTTTTTATAAAGAACATTGTCATTTGAGTCAGTGACTCCTATTCCTCGTTACCCAGATACGAGTCATTAACGTTCACCTATCCCTCATTAATATTAACAATACCTAGTATCATAATCGTGATTCGAATGGTTTCCAAATGAGCTAAAATTCTAATTCAATATGTATAGTTCACGTAAGTAGATGACTGAAGTAATTGCAAAAAGACGAATGTGACATTGTCTCTTATTCGCGTATTCAGGCGCAAACCCACCCAGGCTAAAAGGTTAAAAATTGGCAGTTGACATGGAGTAAATCAATTGTATAATTTTCATCCCGATGTAATCCAACTCTGAATAGAGAAAAATTTTGAATGATTCAACAACTTAGAATTTCTACCTCTGACTCGCCTCGCTTCATCAGAAAATCGATTAAGGTGGCGCGGAATATAGGCACTACTTTATTGAACCTCTCTACCACAAACGAAGCAGAAGAAACGCACATCCTAGCTACCTTTACCACCTGAAAAATAAAGCCAAATGGGTTTCGTTTATTGACAATATCTTAAGCTGAAAAATCGAATGTCTTTCTTTTTTACTGGGTATGCACGACTGGAAATAATGCATCACTGCTTGCATACATGACATTTCGACTTAAGATGGCGACAGAGAGGAGCACTATTTCCAGAGGGCTTTATGAAATACATTATGCCCAAGCTAAACAGATAAGAAATCTCATTTATTTAAAATATATTTATTTATTTTCACCTCTGTACCTAATTAATATCATGTTTTACACGACTTGTGTCCCTGAAGTTGGACTCATCTCGTGGAATAAAAGAGAAACAAAAGAAAGTGAAATAATTTGCGACATGTTTATTCTTTTTAAGTATTACTATAGCTTTTTCATCTCATTCATCGTATACACACGTTTATATCAATTTCGTTTTGGACAAACCGCTCAGTGGCATCATCGCTGGCAATTATTCGTACTGCACCTTTATTTGCAAATGAATCTCATATATTAGAGGACTAATATTCCATTAACTTTGCGCCGACTTGCGGGTTTATCAATTCGATAGCCTTCAGCATCGGCCCATGCAATACGCGACGGGCGTTTGAAACCACGAAGTCGCTGCATCTCGGGCCGAAGGATATGATAACTCCGGCGGAGTGGCTCGGAGGAGGGAGGGGGTCAGAGGAGGCACGGCAAAGGGCAGGGCGGGGGCCGGTCGGGAGGAGGTGTGAGGCACGGTAGGCAGGCAGGGGGTAACGTGAGCCTCGGCCGCCCGGCGGGTGGTGAGGCAGGCGAGTCCCGTGGGCGGCGGGAGGTTGGGGGTGTCTGCCGCGCGATGGACGGCTGAGGACGGGGATTAAGGGTATGAATAACGGTTATGTCGTAAATCGGAGAGGGAGGGGACGGAGGAGGGGGAGAGGGGTGTGCCGGGCGCTGAGGAAGCGAAAAAGGAAAGGGAAAAGAAAGGAGATCGCGAAGGGGGGAATTCTTAGACATGCAATCTTGTCATCTAAGAGGCTACGGTATCATGGTAGCTATCGATTTTTAAATTTGTCATCCGACCTTTCTACCGTTTAAATTATTATAATAATCCCTTGCTCGCTACTATACTGCGGATTTAATTGTATACCGATCAATAAAGAAAACAGTTCTTAAATAAGCCCAAGAGGGAAGTGATTCCAATTTTTTTAGGCGTCGCAGTCGCCACCCCATGAATATCTAACCTTGAAGCATTCAAAAGGGATTTTTTCTATAGGATGAAAAAAATTATAATAAACATTCAATCATTCTCAATAATCATACTTTTAAAGAAAAATGCATAGTATTTAAACGAATGGACATCTGACCTTTATACGAGTAATTTAACATAATGGCAGATAGTTTCTTGTGTTTAACTAATCGAAAATTATTCTCTCGTTTTTTTAGAAACAATTCCTGTGAATGACGGCTACGTAATCATGTAAAAAATAAATGGGATATAATTTTATATTGAATTTATTTTTGCGTGCGCGAATAGTCCAAATTGAAACGGAGGCTACAGAATGAAGTTAGCGAAATTCGCTGAAGAGGATAGTTTATGAAGATGAAAACGAAGGATTTCTTCATCTCCACCAACCAAAATTGGTTCCCGGAACTAGAATTAATTCATCTCTCCCCAAGTTTTAGGCAAACCTTTTTTGCCCTTTAAATCGGGATATGACTTCTCGAATACTCTTCGGTAGTTATTTTTTTTAAGGACTTAGTCCGCATATTTCGTAATGTTTTTTTTGACACTCCTACATCTGTGATACGATACATAAATCTTGCACATTTGCGCCTTGGCGAATTTTTAAAATGAAACGCTCCATACATGTATTAACAATTATGGGGTTGTTTCATTGAAAAAAAATTAGCAGAAAAAAGAAAATGGGGCAACAGAACAAATATCACTTCATGAATAAACATCTTTCAAACTATTCTGCTCATTGACCAATAAATGTCCACTCACCAGAATTGGGAACCGTTGTGCTTGGGCAAAAAAGTCTCAACCGCCAATGAAAGTCGTGCTTATAGCTCACAGGTAAAATGTTTAAATATCCTCGAGATACCAAAAGGTAACAGGTGCGACTGGAAAATGTTGAGGCTGCAGAATTAAACAGGGGGAGCTGACGACGACGGATAACTTTTCCATAATTTGTCACGTCGCAGTTCTCAAATCTCGTCCCGCTCGCAATGGAATCAATGGAAACCACCCCGTTAACGGAGGACGCTCGAATTTAAACCGGCAAGGAGGAGGAAGATTCAGGCACGAAGGTCAAGGGCCAAATTCTCAACCGGGGGAGTGGGATCGCGAGACAAGTTCAAAGAGAGTTTATAGAAGAGACTGTTTCCCACGGCAACTTCCCCGCTGCAATGAGAGATGTTTCACTGAGACCGAAAATAATGTGGCTAGCGGGGAAAAGTCGCGTGAGCCGGGCCTTCCCCTTCCCCATTAAGAGTTCCTCCCTCCCTTCAACCCTCTCCTTACCAACACCCACCCTCATCCCTCCCTCCACAACCGTTCTCGCCCCCTCCCTCCGCCCTACGCTCCCCCTCTTCCCACGCGCGGTAATTGAAGGCTGTTCGCCTGCTCTGGGCGCATTCCATCTCCCGTTTTCTTATTTCCTCTATATGCCTCTCCCTCCCGTCCTACCTCCTCCCCCCAGCCTCCACCCTCCCCTCTCTCTTTCTCTCTCCCTCCTGAATCCAACCTGCATTCAAACACACACAATGACATAATGCAGGCAGTTCGCCACATGCCCCATATTAACAAAAAAAACAAACCATCAATAGTCAAGCTGTTTTCCACCGACACTGGTCCACCCGAGTGCAACCGTCCCCACCTCAGTCTTCACCCCAAATGTCTGGTTGATGAGTGAGGCCAAAGCTCACCTAGCACGAACCCCTACGGCTGGTGAACTTCGCACCTTGTTAGCGGGAGTGCGATTCCGTTCCTCATGTCGCATGCGATCCTACACTCACACGGCCGGATTAACGAGGGATGGAACAAATATATTTCACCCGGATTAATAGCATACATACTTTACCCCGTAAGCGCACCAATTTCTACCTGATGGGTTACCGCTTAGGAGTGGTGCTATTTGGCGGAAGGTACAAGGAAGTAAATTCGGGAAGAAGGACTGCGAAAATAGTAGTATTTGGCATCCCACCGTTTAAGGTAGATTTCGGATGAGTACAAAACAGTACAATGACAATACTTTTCTTTGTCTCTCTAAACAATACAGAACCTGAAATCAGGCACTACAGTAAGTCACTCTGCAATTTAGCATACTCCTTCCTCCCTTCATTTCGTCCAATATATCATTTGTCCAATTTTTAAATCTATATTTGCCGACCCCGGTGGTGGCGGGGTAACGTCTTCCCATGGCCAGCCAGAGGTCGCGGGTTCGATTCCTACCTAGTTGGTTTTTTCTCTACCATTCCCCAACCGTTGGTTGTTTGGTTGGTTGGCTTGGGTGCATGTAATTCTAATATTTTATATCATTGTTTAATATCCGATGTAAAGGCCGACTTGCTGTTTTCGGACTAATGCAAAATTAATATACACACCCTATTACTGCCCCTTTCTCGTTTGCTTAACATTCTCCCAAATTTCACTGCCAAATAAAATGCCATCCATCTTTCCCGCCATATTTGGAATTCTTCCAACAATCCCCCATGCCTATTACTTCTTCATTTGCTTTCCTTTTCATCCATTTTACCTTGTCTATCCTTCTCCGTACTAGCATCTCAAAAGCATCCTATCTACGCCTAACATCTTGCTTCAACGACCAGGTTTCTGCGCCGCACAAAACCACGCTCCGTATCCAAGTTTTCACTGGTGTTCTGTTAAAACCTTTAATGAAGATCTTTCTCGCTGATATCCTCCCTCATGGTGAAATCCTCTTTACTAAGCCTCTTTGACACCATTTTTCTTCTGATGTCCCTTCAACTTCAAACACCTTGGTCCAAAACTCTTCCAAGATAGGTAAACTGCTTCACTTGCTGTGGTTTTCGTCCCATTATTTAATCGTTTTACTTAAGCCTTCCCATTTCTTGAAAACCATCCTTTGTCAGCGAAAATGTTACATTATGCAATGATATTTTGCATTTCCGAATTACACAAACTGGTAAATGTTTCCAGGAATTCCAAACAACTTTGCAAACTGCTTTAAACGATCGGTCAAATATTTCGCTAAAAATTAGACTGTTTTAAAATCAAAAATATCCATCTGCCATATCACCATTGGAAATATCATCTTAATACTAGCCACGAGGAAACACTACTTTCACTACTCGTAGTACTTTTCCACTCCTTTATATTTGCCCAAGGACTTCCTAGTATAGTAAGTAGCAGGTGTTCCGCTGCTGACCGTAAGATACTGAGTTCAAATCCGGGTGATGCCCCTCGTCTCCCCCCAAGTTGGACGATTTTCTGGGAGACCGCAAGTGGGTATCAAGATGGGACCTGCATCCTTACTCCGACAGAGTGAATTTGGCGCATGCGGTGAGGAGGAGATCTGAGATATTCAGATATGCTATCAACGCAATCTTATCGAGTGTTAAGTACTGAAAAACGCATGTTACCGAAAGGGAGTATTGTTACCTAGCTATTCCGAAATTTAAGACGACAATCCTCATTAATTGTAGTATTGAACGAAACGGTGAGATGACTGTGCCATAACCCTGTGTCCACGTAGAATTCAAGCAAGCAAGTCCTGATAGCAGAATGCAGATACGAGTAAGCATTGGTTTCACACAAGCACTGGGGTGCCAGCTACAAAAGCACAGATTGGTTTGTTAATGGGGAATAATCAATGTGGATATCAGGTATTTTATATTCATATAAGGAGGTAGCCAGATCCACAAATGGAATTATATTTATTTTTTGCGAGGGGGAGTGTGACGGGGGAGGGAGAGTTTGAGATTGACGGCGCCACATGCAACTGGCGGTGAAACACACGCTCACTCATTTCCTCTTTCTCTCTTCCTCCCCTCGTTCCCCTCTTCCCCTCCCCCACCCTTCCCCGTCTCCTCTTTCTCTTATTCTCTTTGCATGACGTGCCCGCACCTAGTTCACCGATCCACCGACCTGCTCGGGGGCGCCCTCCTCCTCTCTCGCAGTCTCTTGTATCTGGAAAGTTCTACGCTTCTCACTCTTTTCACCCTCTGCTCCGGGAACGACCTCAACGGAATTGCATCCGAAATCGAGGTTATATTTTTGCCTTTTGACTAATTTTTGCGGGCACCCTACTTGCCATCTCGGAAAAGGAGACGAGCTATTATTAAATTATGCGAACCGTAAGAGTTCGCCAACCATAACAAATCGTCAGCACGGGGAAGAAACATTGAGTGACGAGATCCACCCTACGTTTAACTACAATTTTACGCAGAGTTGCATTTAAATTATTGTACATGCATACAGCGAGAAGACATGTGCCTTGCTTCCTGGCATAAGAATACGTACATAATTACGTCTTGTTACAATAAACTACCGCAATGAAAATTTGTATCGATCTATTCTCTTCAAAACGATATACTATTAATTAAAATACACTTTATAATTTCGCAACATAATAGTTTGCACGAAATATGTTCTTTCACGGTGCTACAAATGCATTGTTCTATTACGGATTTACACTCTTTCATTTAGTATTAAGCGGTAACAACAATAAGTAACTTGGAAGTACCTCCATCAATACGGTATTCAAAGCTGAACGACAGCTTCGATATATTTTTCATAATATTTTGTCCATTTTCTATTTATTGTTTAAATATCAACCGTGGCTTATAAATGTTCATACATCCTTCATAATATTGCGATGACTCCTTGATAAAATGCAATCGCTGGGGATAGGTCTAAAACAATATTTGAAATACTGAAAGTTTGGAACGGGGGCATGAAAGCGGTGAGTAACTGTTTGAATCCTTACAAGAGTTAATGGGTATTTTCAATATTTATTCTCGAATCGAATGAATATTGAAAAAAGCAATTGTAACATATTTGAAAACTCACAACTACATGCGTTCTTAAATTTTCTACAGGAAGCATGGAAACTCGTAAC
Source organism: Hetaerina americana (assembly GCF_022747635.1). Classification (NCBI taxonomy): domain Eukaryota; kingdom Metazoa; phylum Arthropoda; class Insecta; order Odonata; family Calopterygidae; genus Hetaerina; species Hetaerina americana. The sequence continues at coordinate 67,654,729 of NW_027286070.1, forward strand.
TATCAAAAAGATCAGGAAATACCCCACCTCAAGTTTCCGAAGCTGTGAATGTTACATGCTGTGAAACAATCCCATGCAATTTGTACATCAATTTATTTAACCAAAACTAAAATAATTTAAATATGCTGAAGTCTTCAGAATATTACTTCTGTACGATGAATTCCCGAGTTTTCTTTGGACTTCGCACATTTTGGTCCTCCATCGAGTTTTCCTATTTAGCATTTACCACGAGTCAGCACCACTTTAGTGGTGACATATTACGGAGCCACAGGAGTTAAGATTCAGGGTGCCAGCATTAAAATACGTTCAAAATTTGACAGAAAGAAAAGTTACCACGGTTAAATTAAACCATGAAAGTTATAAGAACGGAGGGTTAAAATTAAAGCTGAAGCGAAATATTTCATAGCCAGAAAATACGAGATCGTATCTAAAATGGTTTTTTAAATTATCTGTGAGAGATAGATGGGCCCTTGCATATTTGCAGCGGCCCACCTCTAACGCAGGGGGTTGGAATATTCCTTCTCAATGAGTTCCCTGAAGAAATAGATTTCGTGACATCTTCACGGAACGGAACCAATTGCACAGCGGATAGTAGCGACCTCACCACCTCTGTCGCTGGGCAACGCCTTATTACATACGCACCAGCGTCCATTTCATCTACTGTGCGACGAGGGCACACGCTAGGACGCATCCGGACGTCAGCCTTTAGGTAACCACGAGTAAAGATGAAGTATTGGAAAGGGTAATGAAAGGTGGAAAAATGTCTTACCCACTACATTTCCTGGGGTTCTACCGGTATTACCATTGTTTAGTTGCTACCGAGAATTTCTCGAAGGGAGATCGCGCATTAAAATCTCTCACTGCTGAAGTTTGTTTCTCCCGAATTTCGTCCCGGTGGTCCTAACTAACGACGGAGGTTGAGGCTAAACTCGATGTCAGGAGTACGTCAAATGAGCAATTTCAATAAAGAAAGCATGCGGGTATCTCAGAGAGGCTGATTCAAGTGATCACAATTATTTGAACCACCTTTAGTTACTTTCATAGCAGTCGTATTCTGGTGCTCAAAGATCTGTTACACCAGCAACGCTGGGACAATTCATTTTCACTCCACCTAATGCATTAAAAGATTTAAATAGGGGGAAATAGGACTGTGCGGTATTGCATTAGGCACCACTTTCAGCACTTTCTCTAAATCAATGGAGGAAGGCTCAATCTGAGACTTAAAACTCCTCAAATTTCCAATGTACATTTCTTAAATAACGAATAATGCATTATTGCAAATCCAAATCATAATCACAGGCAGGATTACTGCGATAATTTAGAGCAATCAATTTTAGCAGAGGCATCAGCACAAAAATATCAGGACTATTAGGAGATATTTTATTCCCATTTGTACATGTTATACTAAAACCAACATTTGCCATTCAACTTTACTTTATTTCCTCTTCAACTCCATCATTTATATCTTCTCAAGACCTGGTATTCAAAAGCCCATATGCCCATCCTTCACCCCATGTTCTCACCTGGAAGCTCCCGAAGCAGGATCCTCCTGGTAGGGTGACGTAGCATACGTAGGGTGGACTGGACGCTGGGACGGACTCGTAGATAACAAGAGCACCATTGCGGAGCTCGGCTCCTCTCGCTGCTTTCATTTGCCAAAATTCCTGCAGCGCCTCCACCACGTTCACTGCAAAGAAATGGAAGAAGAAACAGTGTGATTAATGTTGCAGATACAAGGGAGGTAAGGGTTAGGTCGAGGCAGCGGCAGAGCAAGTGAGCGTCGAGGCGGGTGGTAGACTGGCGGTTCACGCCGACTAGCCAATGTCCCAATTATATACAACAGATTCAGGCGAGATTTAGTGGAAGTTCGTCATCATGAGAAACAAATTTGCACTTTTCTACAGATTTATTGTATTATCCAACGCGTTTCAGTTCATCGAACTATCTACAGGTACAATCCTTGTACATGAAGATGGTTCAATGAACAGAAACGCGTTGTACGTTACAATAAATCTGTGAAAAAGTGCAAATTTGTTTCTCATAATGTCCAAAGTTGCTAATCAGACGCAAATTACAAAGGATGAACGGTGCTACCCATGGTCCAGAGCGTGACATCTCCGGTCTAGTTCTTACTCTGCGGACAGTGCTTTTGAGAAACATCAAGTGTAATAAGGGGATGAATATACCTAACACGCCTCTGCTCTCGCGTAATAGGGGTTAAGGGAAAATTCACGAATGAAGAACAATCCATTACATCATTCCATCATGGGTAGTATATGCCCGGAGGATCATTGCGAAAGGAAATCATTTCGTGTACACTCATTTTGAGAATTCTTAAGCATCAATTTTATATTTAGTGAATTATCCACATGATACATTCCATTAGCTAAATTTAACGATAGTTGTCAAGTAAGGAAGGGTGCACAACAGCCAGGCGTAATTTTTAGACCATTTACAGATGAATCTACGTCTGTACATATATTATTTTTATTATTATTAAGTAATATACCGGTTAAGGTAGGTTTTGGATATGGACAAAACTGCCAAATAATCATTTTGTTACTCATAACAAAACAAAATCCAGCAACCTACTCAAGTCCCTCTCCATCCCTGTGACTTCCTTCCTCCCTTTATCCCGTCCATAATCCCTATTCTGTTCCTTCCCTTTCCTCGTTTGCCGAACATTCTCCCCTACATTACAGTTTTCAGCATCCCACTGCAGATCAATACGCCCTTCATCCATTTTTCCCCCCTCCTTATGATATCTCCCAACAAACCCCTCTCCTCACCCACAATACCAGGTTCTTACTCATTTGTTTTCTTTTCAGTCCATTTTATCTTCTCCGTCCTTCTTCAGACCCACATTCCAAAACCTCCAATTTACGTCTATCCTCCTGCTGCAATGACCATGTTCGAGCGCCGTACCTAGCTACGCTCCATATCAAAGTTTTACGAGTCTTTTCTTAACATCCTTACACAACGTCCCTGTCATCAATTTCCTCCTCCTCCTTAATTTTTATATAATATGTGGGTCGCGGTAGTCCAGGGTGTAGAGCGTTGGACTGCTGACCGAAAGGTCCCGGGTTTGATTCCCGGGCAAGGCAGTTTGGGCACCTGCAGCTCCACCCAAGCTATAGTGATTTTTCGGGTACCAGATCTTCCTGTGAAACCATAACTGGCACAGGGAAAGGAACTGGCCCCCCTACCCTGATGTGTGAATTTCGCACGCCGTATAGGGTTTACTACTGGGTGAACTCCACCATCACCTACTAAACCGACCTTCGGGTTGATTACTGTGTTACGACGACGTGCCATGCCGTTTTTAGGCGGCTTTGTTTATCAGAGGTCGCCTAGTTGGGCTTATGTTCTGTGTCACAATATTTAATTCCTTTTTCTTCCTTTCACCACCAGTGATTACTGTGTTTATGGTATATATGGTATATATATAGACTTTCACATACTTTATATATATATATATATATATATATATATATATATATATATATATATATATATATATATATATATATATAAATTATGAGAAAGTCTCGTGGATGTAAATAATAATACATAACTCTTTTAAAAATTATTGTCATCTTGTGAGATTTGCTCCGTTCAAGGGGAAATATTCCGTGTCTGAGGTAATGGTGTAATATCGAGCAGTTTGTCTCTAGACAGCTTAAAGCTCATCTTTTATTTAATAAACTACGCTAACACGCGAACAAAGTACGGCCATTTGAAGAGCTGAACAGAGCACATCCACAGGTTTTCTCACCACTCCGTGGCCGTCTCTATCTCAAGCCTTCGATCGCATCCATTGTATGTTCCTCTGTCCGTTTTCCTTCCGATCTGCTGGATCTGGGACGCCTCCAGCTTCCCGTTCCATCCTATGGCCGCCTCTCCCCCCTCCAACCCACCCCACACAAAGAGTGCCTTCCCGTCCGCTTGCTACCCGCTAACCCCGCCCGCTAATAGCGCCATGCCGTTTAGCATACTGGAAACGCTGCGTCACTGTCATTGGCATCTCTATCGGTCATCGTTTAAATGATCTGTTCCAGTTAATTCGAGAATGAGCAAAACAAATTACGTTCCGCCTTAATTTCCTTTGATTGGCAGGTGGGACTGAGCATTTCCAGACTCAAAATTTTTCGCGTAATTTTCAATTAATGAAACTATTGCCCCAACAGTGAGTAGATTCCGTGCCGTTTTGATGCGCTGACCTCAAAGGGGCGCGTTTCAAAGGCTCCTGCTGAGACTGGGGCACTTTTGTATCTCTGCGTACTTCCCTAATAAATATCATTGCGTCACCATCTTCGCGTGCGGAAAACTGTTTTAATGATATCATCTCGAAGCGAAGATCGCCTACCGTCCTTTAACGCGCGCTCCCTTGCGATTTCCATCATTTCAGCGCTGGTAATCGTTTGGCAATGGATGGATTTGCTAAAATTCCTCGCTAAAATTACGAACAAGCAAGAATATTCTCCGTTTTTTATGTGTTTTGCGTACCTCTTTATGCTAATCGTAGGATAACGGGTCAGAGGAAGATTCAGGATGGCCCCTGAAATCAAATGCCTACTACACTCTCTTCTGGTCTCTTGAAACACGACCAAACAATACGGAAATGCTTTTCACTACATTATTACTTTCTTCGACTCCTCTTTTTATCCCATCCCCTTCATACCGTCCGAAATGTCCATTCTATTCCTTCTTCTCGTTCCATTTTGCTCCCAAATTTATTAGCACTCGCAATGCCTCACGCTCAACTTCCTCTCCTTCCTTCCGCTCCGCTCTCTATGCTAATATGACAAAAACGAAATAATTGATTACGCTACTTTTCTTAATTCCTTCCAAGTTAACCGCTTCAATTAGGGACGCTGGAAGCCCTCGTGTAATCATGTACGTTAAATTAGACGTTTTTGCTGATTGTATTAGTCATTCGGGAAAGTATGACTCAGATTTGCATTTGAAATATTCAATAGATTTTACTGCGTTGCTTGTTGAATATTACTTTAACTTAATTGAGTAGCAATTAAAATTAAAACATTAACTTTACTTGTATTAGAAAAAAACAATTTTTATGTCGAAAACACTAGAAGGTGCTTTATGCAGTCTAAATATAACTTAAAGTTTTCCGCCTCCGTAGAATGCTTGACAGATGCGTGCGGTTCGTACTAAATATATGTATTTGCTAAATTATTCCGTTACGCCTGCCAATTAATTCCACACAGCTATTTTCGTTCGCCCATTTATCGATTTACAAACGAAGGAAAAGAATTCCCCGAATTTAACGGCACCACTCGACAAATTAAGCACATACTTCAGAGTTGCACGAAGTTCAATCGGATACTTAAACGTATCATTTCCTCATCATCAACTCTATCAGTGCATTCATTTCCGCAGCATGTGTGAATTAAGACTGAAAGACAATGAAGGCCCTAAGTCTTGGGGCGCCCTTCACCGGTCTCCGAATGTACTCTGTTTATAGTGATTAAAAAAAACCATCCCCGTCAAAGGCAGCACACTTCTCTTTATTCAGACCCCTCCATTTCATATTTTGACCGAAGATATATGGTTATTTTTTCTAGTTATAATTTCACTCTAAGACTTCAAGAATATTTTAAATTGAGCCCACGAATTAAAAAGGATCTCTAACAATCCAGAATGTTGACCGATAGCTATTTAATTGACCATTTTCGATGGCTATTCTATAGTTGACCAATGTTTATACTATATATCATTGAAGGTACTCTACATTGGTTTCCATTTCCACTCACCATTGGCATTTTGGAAAAATTCAAACAGAGGATCAAGCAATGATATTATGGCAGTAGGCACCCTATCAGAGAGTGTTCTGAAAAGTTCCAGCCTCAAAAATTCCAGAAAATTTCACAAATTTTCAGAAAAAATATCTCGTATCTTTGTAAGGTCCGAAACCTTTCAGACCACCCATGATTTTCCATAAAATAATGTGTACTATATTGGTAAGTACACTATTTCGCGAGTTAAAGGCGAGCACAGTTTATCTCTTCTTCTGACCTTGAGTTGAATACAAGACCAGCAGAATAACCGCCGCTTCACACATCCGGTTGTAAGCATGCTCCCATAGAGACGGGCTTTGAATTAAACGTTTAGAGCTGGCAATGGGATGCATTGAACTTCATTGGAAAGTTGCTACCGATGCAAAATGAACTCCGAAGTGGGGCCATAATCACACACATTTCAAAATGTAATATTGTATTTGTTTCGATATTTGATTAAGACAAATACGATTGTCGGTGATGACAGAATAGTTAGTTCAGAAACCGCTTGCATGAGAGGCTTTTTTAAAATAATAGAATCGTTCGCCAGGACTCCGGGCAAGAGCTGATAGAAGGGTACGAAAATGTGTAAATATGGAGCTGGAAGCTTCAAAAACTTATATTTTCATAAGAAGAGGAGAATTGCAGGTGTAACAATATATTGAAAGATCAAGTTGGATAGGAAGGAAAACAAACGAGGAAGTTTTAGAGAAGTTGGCAAAGGAGAGGACGGTTGACGGAGGGAATTCTCAGAAGAAAGAGACAGAGGATGCAGGGAATTCTGAAATGAGACAGGACCCTCATGGATAATCAAATCAATAGGTACCACAAGCTGATTAGATAGTCAAGTTATTCGCGTGACATCAAACATTGCATGACGTAATAAAAGTGGAAAACGTTAAACAGAGTAGGATGGGTCAACGGACATTGGGAGAAAGAAGTTTTATTGCATGGTCTGGATGGCAATAGGATCAGTGGGAAGCTGGAGGGAAACGTGAAGAGGAGGAAGGTATAAACATTATTCCAGGAGGTTTTCAGACACCTTGAAAGGATTCAATCAGTGTTTTGAAGAATGGAAAACCTGTTAGATTACATATCTGATAGCCGTTTTCATGATTGAGTTTTGGGTATCGTTTGGCCATGAGCTAGATCGATCTTCACGGGTAGTAATCCATGATTGACCAGTCCGCGATCTGGCGATTCGACCACCCTTCTTGCCCCACTGCCGTTATCGGGAATTAATTTTTATAGAGAAACTTTAACAGCCAATCAATCTAAAATTAAAAAATCTTCATCACGAATTATTTTTGAAAATAATTACAAAAATATCAAGCATAATATGAAATTTGCAAATAAAAAGATTAATTGCTTTGATTTAGTCAGTCACAGCATAGTGTTACATGCTACGAAGGTCAGGTTGTAATTTAATGCTCGTGGAAGGCTACGGTGCCAATGAGTGTGTAATGAGTTATTTCAGGAGTATTTCATAAAAATCTTCAAAAAAACTCTCCAAATCTTTCAGGACTATCTACCTAAAATATATTTTGAGAGATACTGGTTAATTATAAACACGCACTACCACTAAATCATAAATTTTTGCCCGATAGGTGTCTAGGGCATGGAGTGGAATAATTTCTTCAATTAATAGAGAGAATTTCAAACACATGCTTGGAATATTCAATAGAGAATATGAGATTTATTCAATATCACTGATTAAAATAAGAATGGAGTGAGGTTATTTTGTTATAATATGGCATCTTAAAGGGGGAAATGCTGAAAAGGAGATATCTCTTAACCTTGCGTGTACTCACTGCAGAAAGGAATGGCTCGGTGCCTACGTCTAGGCCATAATTCAAAGGAAGGAAGCCTAATGGATTCGCTCAGCACTGGAACCACTCCAGGAGTAGTAATAGTCGCGAGAATAAGTAGCAATCGTTGATAAGAAGATATGACATTAATGATCTTTTAAAACTTATAATAACAAATAATATGTTTAATTTAAACTGTTAGTTTCGTCTCATGGAATATGTAATATACCAGTGTTGAGCCAATTTTGATGCCTCTGATGAATCCTACCAAGAGGATCTTCAATTTCCGTTTCTAGTGCATAGATTTCGTTGGAATAACAACAATTTGACAAAAGAAGCAGAGTGTTGTCAAAATTGATGAGTAACAATGAAATATAAAGGTTAAAAAATGGTACAGCATGGTTTGGAAACAGAATGAAACCTAGAATTTCATCGGTAAAGAAAATCCTTAGTTCTTCCACCCACATTTTATTGAACACGACCAAGGTTTCGACTTACAAAGTCATCATCAGGTCGTTTTTAAGTCAAAACCTAGATCGTGAATAATAAAATATATGTGGAAGAACAAAGTATTTTCTCTTCCGATATGAATTGCTTCCACTAAGTGACGCCTCAAACCATTCTATTCACCTAGAATAGAATTTACAACTGTTATCATTTAAATCACCTTGGCAGTCTAATATGTGTAGTAATATTACATGGTTTGTTCGTATATTAAACACAAGATGTTACTTACTCCCCTCTCTCTTTACCCCGCTCTCTGCGACAGTGGTTGTAATCTCGGACACCTCTTGGAATCCAATATTTACGATAGCAGAATGTTTTACGTGGCTAAAAAATGACATTTTCAAGGCTTTCAGACATATATTTGACATTTGAGATTCAAACAAACTATTAAGTTTGTTTGAATCTCAAATGATTTTTAGCATTTTGTAAACCAAATATTTCTCCCACGACATGACATAGCAGAGCGGATACAGTGAGTTCACCGATGTGGTGGTGAACATCCTTCGAGGAGGGGGAGCGACGGGCCCCGGAGTCGGAGCGGGAGGGAAAGCGACTGGGGTGAAGAGAGGAGGCGGTTGTAAAGGGGTGAGGGGGAGTGGGAGTGGAGGGGCGGCGCGAAGTTCTGAAAGGGAGAGCATGGGAGAGTCGGAGATGCCGAGTCGAGCGCAACTCCAAAACTTTCGCGTGGGGGCAGCACGAGGACGCAGGGGGAGGGGGCGGTTCGGGGCCCCCTGTGACCACACGGACGACATGCCACTGATATCGAAAATTCATGCGACAAAGACAATTATTAATACTTTTAGGAGTCATGCATTCGATGCTTTTAAATAGTGCTACTAATGACATAAATTCCAGTAATAACTAACTTCACTGCACCACGCATTAATGTGATAGAATAATGATTTATGTAGCTAGCTATTGAGCATTTGAAGTATGGAAATATGCTTAAAGAAACATTTAGGGTAGTTCTTGCAAGGATTTCTAGTTATCTCCCCTTGCTCTCTTCCGGCGCTATCTATGCATGTACCAGAGATGTGGGAGATTCAAAAATAAGACTCATGCTGGAGCAGTGAACAAGGGAAAAGATGGTTCATTTTAGATTTAGGAAATAGAAAAAGGGAAAGGATTCTGAGAGACAAACGTTTAGAGCTTATCGTCATCAGAGTTAGAAATAAAATCAATAGAATTGTTGATGGAAGTTCAGAGTACAGCTAAAAGATGAAAAACCCGGAAAATGAGAAACGCCGGCCGGAAACCAAAATTAAGGTACTGTTATGAATAAGGAATGAAGGAAGGGATCCCACCTCTACTTTCAAACCGACTACAATGCGCAGACAAGAGAACGCAGGAGAGTCAGATGAATTGTTTGCAGTAGCATACATTTAAATTGATTGATTTAGTGCTCATTTAATTTGTTGCTAAGCATTCCTACCTAATGTGGGGCCGCAGAAACCATTCGTGCCTTCTGTAGTTGGGTAGGATCGGAGGAAGGTTGAGGAGAAGGCAATAGCCTCCTCTTAACGAAAGGTGCCAGGTTGTCACAGTTTAACGTCCCATCAGACGGCGAATGCACTGCACCTTAAACATCCCATCCGAAGAGGGAGCTGAATACAAATGAAATCACCTCCCAGCCCCGGGAATCCCAACGAGCGTTTGGCGTGGGAAACCCGAAGGCAGGCCTCGGCACCGATCTGATCTACTCCCGCCGCGGTTCGTCTCCTGTGCCTGCAGCGAAATGCGCCGTGAATTACCGAACGCAATGTCGTGGGGAGAACGTTCGCACGGGGAAATTTTACACGCCGGAGTCGGGATAAAAATGGCATGGAAAGAAGGATAACCAAGCAGACGAAAATATCAAAATAATAAATAAGGAAGTGAATGCGAGTTGGCCAAAGCCAATACAATCGAACAGATACACGAAAAGATCATTATAGAAGGCGAAAAGAGGATCAGGATTGGTGCGGTGGCTAACGTACTGGCTTCCCACCCAGAGGGCTCGGGTTCAAGTCCCGGCGGTGTTGAATATTTTTCCTGAGGTATCTCGATCCCTACTTGAGGTGCTTTGTGGAGGGCACTTTGAGGGAGTACTACGTCCGTCGGATGGGACGTTGAACTGCAGACCCCTTGGTGCCTTTCGTAAAGAGTAGGCTAATGCCGACGCCGGGTTTCTCTCCACCCTTCATCCTTTCCTGTCCATCCCCTATGGCGCAAATGACCTCAGCTGTCGGTCGCCTACCCTAAATACTACCACTAGGAGGCGAAAAAATTGAACATATAAAACCTAGTCTTTTCCTGTAGGCGGCGAAACAATTGAACTTAAATAACTCAATTTTTTCCTGTAGAAGGTGAAACGATTGAACTTGTAAACCCCAGCTTTTCCTGTAGAAGGCGAAACAATTGAACTTATAAAGCCCAGTTTTTCCTTTAGGAGGTGAAACAATTGAACTTGAAAAAACTTGTTTTTTCCTACAGGAGGCGAAATAATTGAACTTTTAAAAACCCAGTATTTTTCTTTAAGCATTGCACCTTGGGGAATGTGTATCTTTTATCAATAAATTTCCCTCGCGTGGCTGAGATTCAAAAGGAATTCGCAAAATGAAAAAAGGGTTTCGCACAATTCAAAATTACAAACAAAAATAAATGCGGCGTCATTTCAATTTATCAGAAGACCACAAAAAGATTGAATTTTTTTGGAGATCAAAAATATATTTAAAAAGAGACACAAGAGGACTATAGACTATAAACGAATCACAGAAATTCGTTGGTATGTTTCATATAAATGAAAAACCATATTCCTCATTATAGGAGGAACGTAGAATGTCGCTGGCATGCCCCCATTTTTGAAGTGTCCTTCGTATAAAATATCTACCCATAATCCGTCATGAGTGCAGGCTTACTCTAATTTAAATGGTATTCAATTAATGGCAGAAATCATTTAATGCAGCGACAAGAGATCAAAATGCTCCCAGACTATTCTTGTTGAGTCAGGTGTTAGTTTGAAATCGTTTAATCAGATTTATTCGTAAAACTGTTGTTATTAACGAGAAGGCTCGCCTCGCACTAAGCTCCGCGGATTCATTCACTTAAGTTACCGCGAAAAGTTCTTGAGCAAATTCCGTCTTTGGTAACACGGGAAAAATCTGTGAGCCCGACAGCACTAACTGGATCTAAACACGGGGCACTTCTGCGCAGGCCAGCGCCTTAACTCCAAATTTAAAAAAAATCAATAAAATGCAGGTACATAGTACATTGTGAAACGTGCCGCATTGTGATCGCAAAGGAATTTATCTACAAGAATATGAAAAATTACTGGATGCTTTAAATTCCTCATCTTCTTCAAGTTTCAAGGTATAGATAAAGTGAAAAGTCGAGAAGAAGGAACCCGGAAAAGTGGCAAGGAAAGGAAAATAAATGATAAGTTGGAAGACCAGACAACAACGGTATTTCCGGAACAATTTCAGATGCGCACCGAAAAAAAATGAAAGCTTTCACCTACGGTCCGTTCCAAAACGTATGGGCGGAGGTGGCAATTTTTTACTTCGGATGGTATACGTAAAACGGAAAGCATGCAGGACTAGATCTCACTCCCGATGATTGATTGGGATTCACCAGCGAATTACAATCACATTTTAGATCCTAAACTTACATTAACACAACGTCCTCATTGTGACATTGCAACTTGATGATAATTTCTGTAAGAGTTATCCTTGGATACTACCGTGAGAAGGGGAAGGGAATCTGCGATTCATCGCAAAGGAAGTCATTAACAGTTAAACACTAATATATCTTAAAAAAACATGACGCCATGAACACAGTAGCAGAGACAACACGAGAATCGGCCAAATTTCACTCGAGAGAATGGCACGAAATCCTATACTCAATACTCATCCTATATTCAACGTCTTTCAAATCTTGCGGTTTCGGATTCCAGAGATCAAACTATGACGCCTCGGCACTTGTTTTCTGAAACTACATCAGTCAGAGGGCAAATGGAGAGGGCGCAAAGTGAGCAGAGCAAATTTCAAGCGTCGCAAAAATGACGGTGCAACCGATAAGTGGGAGAAGGGCGAGGGGTGCAGGGTGTTATAGGTTGACGCAAAAAAACACAATGGGGGAAGAAGAGTGTTTTAGGGTGCGAAAGAGAGAGGAGCGTGGGAACCAGGGAGGGAAGTTCTGCAGAAGGTTTGGCTAGAAAAAGTTGATGGCGGCCGAGAGAAGACCGGGTAAGGTAATTGGCAGGGAGAGCATGGCGCAGAGGGAAGGAGGAGTAAGGAGATATCGGGAAAAAATGCGAGTAAATAGGTGGGAGGGATTGCAAGGGCGGAGGAGGGAATGGCGAGGAAGGAGCGGCCCGGGAGGATTTCGAGGGGAGGGAGGGTGCGTGGAAATAAATGGATTACAGAATGGGCAGAAATGTGGAGCGGGGGGGAGGGGAATGGGATGGGGGGGGGTGTGGAGGGGAGGGGAAAGAGGAGAGGGGATTTTTTTTACTAATGTTACGTTTGGAGAGTAATACAGCTGTGGGCGGCCAACGGGAAAGAAAGGCAGATTCGGATGTATTGGATGGGACGCCGGGTGTTGAGAGAGTTGCCGCGAGAGGAGGGAAACAGGTGCCCCTTTCTCGGGGTGGATGGACGACGAGCCAAAATCGCCCTCGACGGATCTCGACTTTGCTCCGATTCTCTTGAGGGCGCTGATTATATATATGCTTTGAACCTCCCGTTCACTCAAGAGTCTTGGTGGTTGGCAACATTTTTGACTTTCAAGAGCTCCAGTGGCTAAGGTTTTCGCTCCAGCACATGCCGGAACTCTGAAGTAATCACTTCCTGGAGGCAGCACCATCGTGCTTGTTTCAGTATTAATGCGCGAGCAGGCCCAAGTGACCACAGTGCCATGGCACAAACCTAGACTTTCATTCCATCTTTTTTTTGAGATCCTCTCCTAGGTTGATAAGACGAGTTGGTCAATTTCCCCCAAAATCAGTCATTCTCTGTAGAGGGCAAAAGAAATGAACTTCATCTACTCACACGATGCACACAGGTTATCAGGGACTAATTTATGGAAAGAATAACGCAATCTAATCCATGAAAGTTCTAGTGGCTTTAAAATAATTATCTCCGTGATAATTTTTCTTGTTACAACTTTTTGAATCATTATCCGTGCATTTAAATCAGCACCACATCACCATTGGGAGCACGTATAATAAATATTTGTCAGAGTTATTACAGCTTACTAAGACTCTTGGAAGCCTGCGGTCTCCTTGCGGGCCATAACATGCACAGTAGAGGAGATTTCGAATGCTTTGAAGTCGTTCTTACAGAAATATATTTTAATCGAAGATAAAAAATGAAAGCAAACGCGGAACAAGAGCATGCATAGACCAGTGACTTACTGCAATACAGAAAAGCATGATGTAATGAGAAATGATGAGAGGACGCCGAGGATCTCCTCAAAATGGGAGATTAAATTCATCATTAGGCATTTTTTTCCCCATAAGATTACCTATTGGAGTGTTCGAAGCTCGTGCATTCCGAACGGCTAGCATTTAATTCAACCGACTAAGGATATGATATGTTAGCATCAGGTATCATTCGGGTATATATTAAGCAGAACTTATGGTATCGATAGAAAAGAGGCAACCAATAAATGGAGCTCCACATGGAAGAAGATATACCCCAAGTATTATGCAGAGCACAATATTTACGGCCACCTCTGAAACATGTTTGAAATATTTCCCCGAGGGCACTTCCGAAAGTGCACATGATGAATGCAAATATGTTATGAAAATTTATTTGGATCGAATCGCTGAATTATGTGAATTCTATCCTTTGGCAAGATTGAAAAATGAAATTCGTTTAATGGCAGAAAGAATTACGAGAGGAGTAACGCTTGAGAGAAATAAAAGAGACCACATGTTTTTGGAAAACATGTTAAAGGCGATCGGTGATAGGGAAGACCCAAGGTTTTCATCGCTGCTGTTACCTGCTGAGCGGGCGATGCCGTGGAATGCGACGAGGGTGGAGGGGGAGGGGAGTTCGTGGGGGGGGCTAAGGGGGCGAGGGGGGGGGAAGACGCCTTGTTTGGGGTACCTGGGATGCGGATTTGGCGAAGGGAGATTAGATGCAGATGATAAAGCGGGGATGGAATAATGGATTCATATTTAATAAATGTAACTTTGACAGACTTGAGCTGAAAGGAAAGAAAACGAATGCATGAAGAAAGGAATATGCAATGCCTCGGGACATTTTCCTGAATGATTTTCAACGTCTTAAGAACGCTCATATAATAAACTTATGCGAGGGAACGGAATTCAGGCGTTCAGCAGACGTATAAGAAAACTTTTTTTCACGAATGTACGGACAAGTACGGACTTCGATGTAAATTATTCTACCTAAAGGATCCCGTAAACATTAAAATGTAAATTCGCCAAAATAGCTGGTACGATGCCGGTAATTGATGCGCATGGCTCATTAGGTCTCGTGCGAGCGACTTTACGACGAACGTGGGCTGACACCTTGAAAAAAAAATAATCCCGCGGTCGTCTGGGAAACGCAAATTTGTCAATTCATGTAATTTATTTCCTTCGCTCGTTTAGATGTATCTATTTGTTCAGATAAAATTTACCATCATGCGGCAATTACTCTGCTGTAAGCCCCAGGATTCCTTTAAATTGGCGCTCGCGGGGCAAGGATGTCTCGAAAGGCTGAAAATGAGGCCAATTCAAGGTCACATTGCAAATTGGTGCAAATATTTCCCCTTCTTGGTCCCTTTGACAAATCCCCTAGGTGTCCTCCAAAGTGTAAATGTGGGAACAGGGTCTTGGAATCCTGAATAAGTAACCCTTTCCGTCCTTTTCATTAACGGCGGTGGTGGCATTTACGCTATTAGAATTCTCCGAGGGCTACAGTAATGTTGCACCATAAAATCCACCCCAAAAAATCCCTGTGGAAAAACAGCCCGAGTTAATACTTGAACCTACTTCCCTGGAAGCTATACGGCAAGCGTTTTTCCCGCCGACATTAAGGGAGGCATCACAGCGTCCATTTCATCATTGAGAATAACACCGTTTTCTGATACTTAGATGCTTAAAACTAAATTGTTCGAACAGATTTTTCCGAGATAACTTCATCCACGATATTTTTTATTTTATAGTGTTATTTCAAATAAATAATCAAGTAAATTTCTGGACTGAAATTGGCCAAACCCGTTTATTCTCAGCCAAACTGACCAAGGCTCTGTGAAATTTTGTCTTCACTCCCATTTATTGACGTTACCTACGCTAAACGATACATTTCATCATCATTAGAGGAGAACGCAGTAGTATTAGTAGTATTTAGGGGAGGCGACTAACAGCTAAGGTCATTTGCGCTATTGGGGATGTACAGAAGAGGATGAAGGGTGGAGAGAAACCCAGCGTCGGCATTAGCCTACTCTTGACGAAAGGCGCCAAGGGGTCCACAGCTTAACTCCCCATCCGGTGGACGGCGTACTCACTCAAAGTACCCTCCACGAAGCACCTCAAGTAGGGATCGAGATAACACTGAAAAACAGTCGAACCCGCCGGAATTCGAACCCGGGCCCTCAGGGTGGAAAGTCAGTACGATAGACAATCTGGAGGAGGGAGCCCGACCCAAGAACGTCACATGTTCCCTCATCATTCCTCATATCAAATTGATATGCCAGGTACTATCCGCTATTCTTATTCTTGAAAATGCCTTTTCCGCGTGGAAAACTCAAATGATTCATGAAAATCATAGTCCAAGAATATTGCAGCCTAATATTTTTTTTCATACAGGGATTCAAATTTACTTGATGAAATTATCCAGCCTAAAATGTTCTTCATTAATTTTACGACGAATTCCAAAAAAAAACTATCTTCCATGTTCACCTTCTTAGATATTTCATTGATCGTGCTTGGATATTATCTAGTTCAAGTCTTCATCGTCTGCAGTAGTTCTTATAACCTCTAGGCATTCATGTATTATTAGGTTATGTGTAACTGGTAGAATTCTTCTCTGACTCTTCTTCTTTTACATGCGCATTGAATTTTCTTGAAAAACAAATAGTTCACAATGACATTCAATGAAAGCCAAACACAAACACACATGGAAATGTGGACTCGGGTACAGAGTCGCGGGAAGGGAAATGCATGATACAATGATTAATGTTTATATTATGAGAGAAATAGCTATTTTAACCAAAACAACACTCATTAGAACTTAATAGGTTCGTGATGCATTCAAAAAATAAATTATAGCATTAAAACTCGGTATTCTGTCTTTCTGTTGTTTTCTCAAATCAATTTATTAAAGCTACATGCTAATATCTATATTCCCTAATAGTTTTTCCACAGAAGTATTTTTATGGATGTAAAATTTCAGAATTTATCATGTCAATTTTTTACAAGATATTCTCCTTCCAATGTATTACATTTCAACTAAGAATATTTAAAGAGGATTTTTAAATTGCAAAAACTGTAACTAACTTTCACTGGCATGTTTGTAAGAGCTCTGAAGAAAGCCGTTCCTACTCGCTCTCTCTTCAGAAAAAATCTATTATTAAAGCAGAGTTAAGAATTCTCAATTGCTCTAAAAAGCTATTAGATCATTTGAGATGCGAGCATGCAAAACGAAATAAAATTCATCGTTGATGAGAAATTCAAGGTCGCAATTCATATCGATAGATGGAAGGGCTTCACAATTAGCCGGCTTCAAGTTTGTCTTTCTCACTTCGACGTTGGCATCCAAATGGAGGCCTAAATGCCTAACGTATGTTACCTGTAACTTATAAAAACATATCATGCTTTATTTACGGTTCACTGATTTATTGAATTGTCCTAGCCGGCTTCCTAATTCTATATAGTATTTCCGCTGTAGCAAATACGTGATTATGGCGATTGAAAAATGCCCATTTCACCAAGCAAGTTAAGTTGATCAGTGGTGACAATGACAAAAGACAAGGAATACCAAAAACTCGACAACATTCCACACGAGCGTTTGGACGGAATTTCCAAAACGGAGTCTTCCGAAATGAATGCGCCACGTATGCACGAAAATTCTTGGCTCCACGCTAGGTTTCGCAAATAATAGGTTATCTACCGGTTAAGGTAGGTTTTTGGATGGACACAACTGCAAAATAAATAAATATTTTGTGACTCCTAATAAAACACAATCCAACAACCCAGTCTGCATCAGGTCTCTCTTCATCATCTGATATATATATATATATATATATATATACTACCTTGATCAAAAAGTTCCCGGAATAACCACCGTGTGGCGCTCCCATCGTTCCGATTTGAGTTCTGTTTTTTTTGTTAAATTGGTACATCTGTTGTTGATATTCCCTTTAAATCTTAGTGTCATAACTTGACATTTGCAAAAGTTACGTAGCCAAGAGTACATCTATCTCTGTGTGTGTTGGCGATTTTTTACAATTGCAGAAATGGATTTAAATTTCCAACTACGAACTTGTATTAAATTTTGCGTAAAAAACGGATTTAGTGGCGCACGGACGTTGGAAATGTTGGAAAAGTGTTTCGGCAACGATTCTCTAAAAAAAACGGTGGTTTACCAGTGGCACGAGCGGTTCAGAAGTGGTCGTGAGTCAATCGAAGATGATGAACGCAGTGGCAGACCATCGACATCGAAAGTCGGTGAAAAAATTGATAAAGTAAAAGAAATGTTGGTCAATAACCGCAAATTAACATCAGAGAAATAGCGGAGGACTTGAACATTGCCTATGGATCCGCCCAAGACATTGTGGTTAATGATTTGGGTTTCCGTCGTGTAGCAGCAAAGTTGGTGCCAAAAGACCTCAATTTCATGCAAAAAAGAGACCGTGTTGACGTCGCAAAAGACATGATTTGCGAGGCTGAATCCGATCCCACATTCATCAAAAGGATCATTACTGGAGACGAGACGTGGGTTTATGAGTACGACACGCAATCCAGACATCAGGCAAGTGAATGGCGTTCACCAAATGAGCCGAGACCAAAAAAACCACGTCGTTTTCAGTCAAAAAAGAAGGCAATGCTGACGGTTTTCATGGATTACAACGGTGTAGTGCATCATGAATTTTTGCCAGAAGGCCAGACAGTAAACAAAGAGTATTATTTGGGCGTTATGAGACGTTTGCGTGAAGCAATTCGCCGAAAGAGACCAGAAATGTGGGCAGAAAACTCGTGGATTTTGCACCATGATAACGCACCGTCGCACAGTGCTATCATTATTCGTAATTTTTTGACGAAAAATGCAACAAATACCATCCAACAGCCACCGAATTCACCTGATTTGGCTCCCTGTGACTTCTTTCTGTTCAATCGAGTTAAAAAACCATTACGGGGAACGCGTTTTAGCAGCCGAGAGGAAGTAATGGAAAAATCGCAGGAAGCACTGATGGACATACCGAAAACCGAATATAAAAAATGTTTCGAGGATTGGATCAAGCGCTGGCATAAGTGTGTTGCAGTCGATGGGGATTACTTTGAAGGGGACAATATAGATTTAGATGAATAAACTTGTATTTTTAATTTTCTGAATAAATTCCGGGAAATTTTTGATCAAGGTAGTATATATGTATATATATATATATATATATATATATATATATATATATATATATATATCTGCATATATATATATATGACTAAATCTAAATGAGAGTTAGGACGTAATGTAGCATTAACAAACGGTCATATTATATTCGGTGCTAACATTTACTACAGCTATTAAGCATTAATCATGTTTGTTAAATAGCAACAAATCACATAAGTATATTGCCATATTTTGAGACACAGAGGCAGTTTAAAACTTTTGAGGCACAGGAAATATGGATAAGGCTGGGGATTCTTTTTTAGACTTCCATGAAGTAATTCATTAACGACAACGATATATCCGGGGCTAAGGCATCGTCGATAAATCTCTTCGTTGATGTAATGTACTGACATAATACACCCATTCATTTAATTTAAAAAGTATTGCGGTTCATGAAGCCGCTGTCGTGTGGGGAAAGCGCCGCTGCCACCGTCTGACTCCCCACTGCTTTCAATCAGTTTTCGGACATACAGTATATCTCGTGTTTTGCTCGGAGGAGCCGAATGAAATGTATAAGCATTACTTGTAAAAAGGATATAAAATATGCACGAAAATGGGCGGAAAGATTACGCACATGCAGACACCGAAAGGGGAAGGAACGTGAAAGAGAAGAGAGAAGACCGAGTAGACGAAGAATATGACATTTAATAGCAAATTACGGCTCTGTTTCTTTAAACCCCTCTCAATGATGCTCGATGGTAATCCGAAAGGCTCCAAAATATTTAATTTGTAATTTAAATGTTAGCGTAATTATTTCGACACATATTTTGCATAATTTTAATGATTTGTTAACCTAAACTAGCCTTGAGGAAAAATTAGAATCCCAGGACTTTATTTTATAGCACTACGCGAATGTAAATAATGCGTAATACTCTAAATCAGAGGCGTATAAAAATTCCAAATACGTCCACTAAACGTTTTAAAGCGAAAAATCTCCATCCTTGCCAGAGATCACGCTAGATATGACTTAAAAGGCACACACATCCTAACATTTTACATCGCCTGCGTAAAACTGCACTCTTGCGAAAATAAGCATTTCGTTACATTATTCTCGCGAATGTGTAATGATATAATACACTTCCATAAATTGAGAGCGGAGGAGGACGTGTGGTTGGCATGGAGATAATTGCAGCATCCGTGGGGAAGAGAGTGAGGAAGGGGGGAGGGCGGGATGTAATGCGCGGTGGGAGGGGTTCCGGAGATATCGCCCTTAATCTGCATATAGGCCCCACAACAGAAATGCTTCCACGTGGCACGGGGCCTGCACCTGTTCCCCTCGCTGTCATCCTCACCTCTCAAAGAGGCCTCGTCGTCTCGGCATCAGATTGAAGGCCCTCAAGAGGAGAGTCGTAGCGAGGGCAGGACAAACGGGGCCCGACGAGGCACCTCGCTCGAGAGCACGGCGCTCCGGGCCGCGACGGGACGTGAGGGGACGGACGAAGGGGAACCTATCTGAGCGGAGACTCGATTTCGGCACTATCGACCCGGAAATATGGCTGCGCTGCGGTGCTTGATTTTCTCTCATTTGGCGTGAGATGAAAACGATCCAAGTGTCATCGCCGCCACGGTGTGAGGTAAACGTTGCATCACGATTGTGATGGCGACGCTGACTGACATCGTTTGGACAACAGACGAGGGGAAGAAGCGAGGCTTGATGACTTTTTTTCATGTTGAATCGTGGGGATTCTATCAAGACTGGATCCACTTCAACCAAGAAAAAAACCCCGACATGGCATGAAAAGACACGTCTTTGATCCCAATTTTACAGATCTCGGGAATTGAGATAACATATTTAAAAAAAAATCAAAGGTGAAGGGGACTTTATAAAAGATAAAACTTAGAAATGCTGTATTACTATAATATTAATTATGCGGTCAAAATCGAGGATACGATTCAGCTCTGTATCAATATTATTTCACCCATAAAATATAGTTATGCTTATTGGAAAATGACGAAACTGAATTCCAATTAAAGTATGTTTTGAATCAAAAAGAGGCAATCGTTCTCCAACTTTACAACTCAAAATAAATGTAGATGAAAAATGACTTCAAAGATTGTCATAGTTTTTACCGAAGTGAAATAAGCTTTGATTCGAACAGCTATATTTGTTTTGCTTTTCCAGGAGTAACCATTTTCACGTCAATCAATAAATAATTACTGCAAAACCACCACCCAGCAATCAACTGAAACCTTTGGCTATTGACCGGACAGGCGAGGGTGCCCGGTGCACGAACAAAGCCCCAAAGAGCCAAAGGTAAGATCTCACATTTAAGGTAATGGGATAGTTCCTTTCCTTGTGCCACCTGCGGTTCTCAGCCTCGAGGCTCGTATTTGAACTGGTGTCTATAGCCACCATCTTGATTTGAATCAGGAGCCGTATGCTCAGCAGTCGAACTAGCAAATCTAAGTATACTAAGGAGAATTTAACACCACCTACATATGATACTCCAAGTAATGGCCAAAACGGAAAGGGTCGGCTAGACTTTTAAGGAAACTCGATTAATAATATAGTATACCTTTTTCTATTGTGACTGGCATGCATGTGGTGACCTGCAAAACGGTATGCCCTTTCCTTTCGTCGTTCACAGGGTAATATAACATGCCAAATAGTAGCTGGTGATTTTGAGGAATAATATAAATATTTTCTTTTTTATGCCGCCAAGTACTAAAACATGATTGTATTAGTTATCACGAGTTATGAAGGGCTAATTCTGTACAAAATGCTTTAAAGGCTATGCACGTAAGGAGAGGAACGGGATTTCAGGATTTGAAGAAAGGGAAGAGAGAAATCCTAAGCTATAAACAAAAGGCCATCGGGTGGAAAGGTTCAACAAATCCTAACTAATATCTTCCAATTAATTAACCGCAATTTTCTTAACCCAATTTAACTCAACAGGGTTATTTGAATTTGAAATGAAATTCTACCTAAGACTCATTCGTATTTTTTGCAACAGCTTCTATATAGATTGTATGGATTTCATTAAATTTAATCCCAAATGAGGCTATCTAGATGGAAAGATTTTGACACGTGTTCCCGAAATTATTAGCAAAATATTTGGCGAATATTTCAAAAACAATTTTTATTTAAACCAGAAATTATGTAAATATGTATATTTCATAATGTACCAACGCACATTATATTCATTCAAAGAAATCTCCAATTTCTGGATGGAGAGAAGTACAGGAAAAAAAAAATTCGAAGAAAAAAACGATGGAGGAATTGCTGAGAGACAGTGAGATGCTGAAGCGTGTAATAGTGAGATTAGCAATTGGAAAGTCAAAAGGAAGAGATCAGGTACTCTAGAACGGTATGATAGATGTGAAAATATACGAAGAGATGAAGAAATAAATTGAAGTTGGGAAGGAGTGCACGAGAGAAAGCATAGGTATGTTGGAAAACCACCCATGGGGATGAATTGGAACTGGCCACACCGATTGCATCTCTTTATTTGCGTTAGTTAATAAGGAAAAGAATATTTAAATTCTCAAAAATAAAGAATCAACCATATACTAGTGGAGTAAGATGTGAACTCTCGAACTCTGGGATATCGGATGAAAGGATTTCAAAACGAGCTGAAAAAAGCGAGCGTCAATTGAGTCCTTCGATCCAAGGTGTGTCCGATTAGGGCAGGGCTCCGGAATCGGAATCCATAGATTCCGCCTTTTTACGTGATAAACACATTGTACCGGCAATTGATGCAAGCATTTGACCATGTCTCTCTTAAATGGGGTGAATTGTTTACGTGTGATCGACATCAATCCATTTTATTGTTCGATATCCCCTAGAGGCACGGCTCTCACGAATAAAACAATTCCCGCGTGCTGTGGCTCCAAATAGTTTGGAAAATTGATGAGCGAGTGTATGTGTGTGTGTGTGTGTGAGAGAGAGAGAGAGAGAGAGAGAAAGAGGGAGAGAGAGATGGAAGGAAGGGAGAGGAGAAACCAGACGTCGGCAATGGCCAACTCTCAACGGCGCCCACCAGGGGGTCCCCAATTTAGCATCCCATCTGACAGGCGAGCGGCGTAATGCACGCAAAGCACTCACAAAACACCAAATTAGAAAACAAAATTCCACGTCTCTTCCGGAAAACGGGGCCCAAACACTCTTCGTGAGTAGATCTCGGCGTCTATTAAGTAATTCTACCGTCAATATCCATCTAAATCTATGGGTAAAATGTCGTTCATCGTTCTAAATTATTCTGCCGAAAACGCTGACCTCCTCCTCGAGACAAAGGCCACCAGGTGGAAGGACTTAATAAAAAATTACATCTATTGCAAAACAACCTTTTGCACCAGAACACCGTTCAGGCGACTAGCTACTGCTCTCCGACTCTTTTGCTCCGTCGCTTTTCAAATACTGCTTGGCGAGTACTACAATTTTTGAAGTGAAGGATTAATAATTCACATTAATAAAGACAACTTCTATCAAATTGTAATCTTTCGTTTGAAATATGGTCTATTTCTCAGAAGGAAATCATGACAAATCATGCACGAAAGGGCGAAGTCAGACATTTCAACACCAAAGAAAGGAGGAACCGCGTAAACACTAATTTCTTTTATTTTGATAAAACCTTATTTAAGTCTACAATTTTAATTGAGGCATTAACTACGAGGAACATGATATTTCATTTCAATTTGACAAAAGGTGTGTCCCATTTGAGTTACCAAATTCACCTTTAAAAAGGTAAAATCTGTTCATATCTTCAAAATTCTCTTCAAATATGTTAGAAGTTGACTTTTTTGACCCTTGAAACCCATTCTATTTTTAAAATGATAGCTAAAATGGACGTCAATACTATTTATAATTTCCACAGAGGAAGTAGCAATTCGAAGGAAGAATGCAAGTTATTCACTAGATTGCCGGATTCAAATGGTACTGAAACACAGTAATATTAGCATATATATAATTGATGATTTCCCGCTTAACTTTATGGAATCGATTGATTTTGAAAATTAAAAACAGTAACTTTGTGATTCCACTGAAAAAAATTGTTTAATGGAATCACAAAGTTAACATTTTTCATTTCCAAGCATATATATATATATATATATATATATATATATATGTAAAAACACAGATTTAGATTTTTAGAATATAGAAACACAAAGAAAGGACACTCACAATTTGTTATTTGACGTTTCGACAGCACGGCTGTGGTCTTCAGATCCTAATTCTGAAGACGACAGCCGTGCTGTCGAAACGTCAAATAACAAATTGTGAGTGTCCTTTCTTTGTGTTTCTATATTCTAAAAATCTAAATCTGTGTTTTTACATATTTGTGCGTCGCCGAAGAGCGTTCCATTTCAAAGATATTATATATATATATATATATATATATATATATATATATATATATATATATATATATATATATATATATATATATATATAATTAATATTTCTTAGCACTGCTCGGAAGTTTATGAACGAGCAGATCGTTGAAGGAGAAAAAGCTGCTCAATGCTGGCAAGGACATCCAAATTTCGGTCAGACTCCCGGCCTCCTCGCCCCGTCCACCTTTTGTTTAAACCACGTCAAACACACTTAGCACTCTCCGACGAGCAATGTCCATCCCCAGCACTCCGCATCAGCTCGCAACTCCACCCCCCCCCCCCCCAGCTCACCGCGCCTCCTCCTCCAAATCCCCCTCCCCCACCACCACCTCCTCCTCCTCCACGTCCCCGGCCGTCGAATGCAAAACCACTCCAAGATCCTTCCTCCTTGTTCTCCCCCTCCTCCCCGTCCAGTTTCTCCTTTCCCGCGTCCCTCTCCCCGCCCCCTCACCCTCCTCCTCCCGAACCTACTCCCGACCAAATTTGTATTCGTATTCATCGCCCATCCATCCACATCCGAGCCTCCTCCTCCTGCCTCTCCTCCTCGCCCCCCTCCCCCTCACGCTCCTGTCTTTGCATACATTTTCCCTCCTTCCCCTACGCACCATCCCCACCCCCCTCTCCCATCCCCGTCGTCCACTTCTCTCCCCCTGCGCGTCTCGAAAATCTTCTTCCTCTCCTCCCCTCCTTCTCCTCCTTCTCTTCCTAACTTCTCTCTCTCTCTGCCTTCTCTCATTCTCTCTCTACCTCCCCCTTTCACTCATCCAATGATTTAGAGCGGCAGTCGGTCGGTCGTTGGTGGATCGAAATGGAGGGCCAGCGGTTGACGATCGCCCTGCAACACCTCACCTCCCTCCAATCCTTCCCGCTCTTGTCTCTCTCCTCGGCTCTGGAGCTAAATCTACGCGCGCACTCCGACCGCCATCGGGTGCATATCAAAATCCTCGCACCTTTGGTGGGCATCAACATGGCCAGCCGTCTTTTGGCGAATTAAGGGAAAGCTTTGAAAGATCACGACGAAATCGTGGACCCGATGTGATTCGTGTGTGACATTCGACAACATCGAGGCAATATCCACGACTACGCCTCAATAAATACCGTCATAATGAGCGAAATATAACTTTTTGAGATCTTTATTGCGACAACAGAATAAAGCTTGCTTTCTAACACGTTGGCCCGACCCTCATGAACTTATTGCTACTCTCTGTGATTCATCAACACGGATACCACGCCTCTTCAGTTCCCCATGCCTTGCAAGGGACGCGGGAAACAATGGATAGGAATAATAAATAGGTCAGAAATTTTGAAGGAAATGGTTAACGGCTGGAAAAACTACGTTGCTTACATCGCCATTATTCCTCAAACTAGATACTGATGCTTAAATGGAGAGCATGAGTTCCGCTGAGAAATACTGCACTGCAATTAAGATTTGATTTCTTAATTTATCCGTCCATTTGGTCTTAAGCATCCTCCTCCGGAACCGGGTTTCGAAGGACTCTAGTCATTTCTGGTCTACTCTCTGGTCTGTTCCATGCTTCTGATCCATAGAGTGCCACGCTTCATACGAATGTTTTCACGTATTATTTTCTCGTCTGTAGTTATATCTTCTTTGAACACAGCAGTTGTCTTTTCATTAAGAATGCTCTCTTAGCTTGAGCAATTTTTCGCTTCATGTCTGTAGTACTTCTTCCGTCCCATGTGATGGTACTTCCGAGATAGGTGAAGGAATCCACTTGCTCTCATTTTTGTCTTTTCAGTGTATTTTGCTTGTCTCTTCTACATACTAAGATTTTGGTCTTCGTCTTGTTTGTGTTCATGCTGTATCATTGTAGAACTTGATCCAATACGTTTAGTGACCTTTGAAGATCCTCCTAGTTTTCTGCTGTCACTGCAATGTCGTCGGCGAAGCGGAGCATGTTTATCAGTTCTCAAGTGATCCTAGTTCCGTTTAATCCGATGCCTTGTGCTCTTATTGCCTCCTCCAGGTACATGTTGAACAATGCAGGTAAGAGGTTGCATCCTTGTCTAACTCCTTTGTTAATTTTAATCTCTATATGGGTTCCTTCTCTCATTCGCATAATGGCTACTTGTTTCTTGTATGGCTGATAGATTATTCTTCTGCCCTTGTAGCCTATTCCGAGTTTTTTCAGCATTCCAAACATCTTGTTCCATTCTAGATTGCCGAAGTCTTTCTCCAAGTCCACAAATGCCACATGCAGTTGCTTGTTCACATATATTATTTTCTCTAGCATGATTCCCAGACAGAGTATGGCTTCCCTGTTTCCTTTGTTCTCCCTAAAGCCAAATTGGTTGTCCGATAGGTTATCTTCAATTTTACTTTCCATCCTTCGACTTATTATTTGCACAAGTATTTTTGATGCATTGGATACAAGACTCAAGTTTCGGTGTTCTTCACATTTCTCTGCCCTCGTCTCATTTGGCATCGTGATCATCACACTCCAAAAGTCTTCAGGCAGTCTTCCGCCTTTGTAGCTATTTTATAGATAACGGAATTGGAATAGTAATTGGAATGTTTATTGGATTTATCGCTGATAAATACTTCAAATGTTTAACATAGTTAATTAACTTAATTAAGAGTATTACATAAGGTCCTTGGCAAATGCCAGAAAAAATGCAATTTATTTCCTCATACGATAATTTGAACAGATTGATAGAGAGGGAAAAGTAACGAACAGTCGATTACGACTTCAGCATTCGATTCAAAGTCAAAAGTAAAAACGCTTTATAGAAAGGCACCTATTTACTTTGCTCCCACGATGCAATCGGAAACTGCTGCTCACTAGACGACTCTGAACTCAGAACAAATTGAGCATTTAAAAGGTAATTTAGGGCTAAAGAGGTAATTGAAATAAACTTTAAACTGTTCACGACATTTTCCCATTCGCTAGACTGAAATTAGCCAACGATAATTTTAAGCCATGGTGTAACGTATTAATTATCTTAAACATTTGAAGTATTCATCAGCGGTAAAACCGATAAACGTTCCGATTACTACGATACTAAATCTTTAAATGTTTTATCTCCTGAAAATAAGAAGGAAGGATAATCGCGCCTAAAGGGGTCTAGTAATGAAATAATCAGTATAAATACTTCGTATCTACTATATTATTACAGTTAAATCCAATCAAAGATGTCTCAATTATTTATGAATACCTAAATGAATGACGATATGAACCGCGAAGTAAATCCATAGATTGCTATCTACGTCAAGATCCATATAAACTCAGCAGATCGAAGATGAATGTAGTCATAAGATGCAGACTGGATAAAATATTCGAGGCATCTCTCAGCGTAAAAAATACCTCGAAGCGTTTCATCAAAATATAAATTTGCAGTATTCAACTTGAGACATCAAGGAAATGTGAAAACAGAATTACGAGCGGGATAGGTCTGTGAATATCGAATGCAGAATATTGCCTAATGAATACATAGAAAAGGAAAGTAATGTTAACTCATTTTTGATGCAAATAATTTGCTAAATAATTAGGCAAAGAAAAAACTAGAAGGTAGGTCATTCAGAAGAGATTGAAACTGAAGTACACATAACGCGTTAGATACGGGATAGTATGGTTTAATTAATAAGTGGCTCACAGATGGAAGAATGGGTTGTAGACCTGCACGCAACCGATTTTAGGAGTTGTAAGCATTGAGAACAAGAACTTCTGCTCGTCCGTAAAATTAAAAAAGAAAATTCTTGATTTAAAAATTTCAGCGCGTATTATATGTTGACATTCTGACACACGAATTTAGTTTTCGGAGACCGTATATCGCGTACAAATTATACCCTGCAAACCGCCACAGGGCCGTCTGGCGACGGCTGTTAGGACACCAGGCATGACAGAGAAATTACTGAAGCGTGGCAGTAAGCCAACGTTGTGACAGAAACGATAAGTGCAAAAACCGGTAAGGATGGGGGAATAATTACTTGTAAAATACAAAGTCAATATACACCTAGTGATGTACGCTCAAATGCTAGAAATGGCAATGGGATTTGATCGCATTAGATAATTATTTAAGAACTTATAATAACCATTTACAAAATTGACTATTTCTTTGATCATAAAACGGAGTGAAAGGATTTAAAAAATTGCAATAATCATTAAACATTTGAATTAGCTTTATTTTACACTAAAAGGAGTTTTTTCAATTATACTTTGCAATATTTTTTCCTCCTACATCTAGGTAAAACGTGACTAAGGAAAATGTAACTGATCCTTGTGTCATTCGGTTTGGCAGTGTATTTCAAAAATACCCAATTAGAAATTATCACTAAGCATTTCCTGAAGCTGCACATGCAGAAAGAGGTGCACCGCTCACGTTGAAAATTGATGAGCAAGCCAAAGACTGTCGTGCACCTTTTGGAAATAATTATCAAACATCTGCGACTTGACAATATTTTTTTAGGGGGTCTATGGCCTTCTTCTCGTATATTGAAACTACTTTGTAGGCCTCTAACACTATCTAGCATAGAACTTTCAGCTAACGCAAAGAAACCTTTCCCAAACGTGCATTTCGAGACACTCTCCAGTCACTTTTTCTCTTAGTTTAGAAGAGATTAAACATTTTTTTGGAGTTCTTAGTAAGAAGTGAATACACAGCACCTACTTTCAAAAGGGCATTCAACGAATTTTTCCAACAGCGTATTAACCGATGTCTAAGACGAGATAGATTAGAAACAGGGTATATGTATAACATGTGGAAAGCATTCATAATATACATCAACCACGAGAACACACTTGCTTGGTCAATTAGGTGCAAAGAATCTACTCATAGTTTCATTACTTACTCTTGATCAGTTCTTAAGTGTTTGTGGTTCCAAAGATTTCTGCTGCCGCAAATTTTTTAAAGTGAAATTGAAACTCTGAATGAAGTCTGAAATTTTCAGACTTCGTTTTGCAGACAAATGGAACAAGTGCGGTCAAGTGACTTTACAGTGACAAACCAATTTTGAGTATTCAAGGAGAAAGTTGGAAACATCGTGAGATAGTACGGACGCGCAGACGTAATCGCGTCGAAAACCACTGAATGATGAATAGTTGGACCGCTGAAAAAAATCATTGCAGAAACGAAGCTATTCCTTAGGAGTAGAATCTTCAGCCGGCCAATAAGTAGTTCCGAGCTATCGAGTCTCGGTTTGTACATGACTTTTTTCACTTCCACATCACTTACACTGCTGGAGAATGAAATTATATTCTCAAATTTAATGATAAGCAGGAAGGAAATTAAAAGGGAAATGGTACTGATAAAAGAACCATCAAAAAGACGAATACATTGTCGATTGATACGCTGAGGAAGACGCAAAGAATAAATTAGTAAAGTCTTTGATACGGAATTTAAAGCTACATGTTGATTGGGCCTAAAAACTATAATGCGGTAAGGCTTATCTCATTTACAAAGCGTCGAATATATTTCCCAAATAGTATTTAAATTAAATTGCGATGAAAAATTTATCCAGCTCCGGAAAACAAAATTAATAGTTTAATGATGTAATATATTATGTTAGAACAATTCTAAGATACCCAATTTTTATTAAGGTAAAAGTAAACTGCTTGAAGCGCAGTATAGCACTTCACTTCTAAGCAATAGAGAAGTATGAAAGATTTCATTATATTGGCCAATTTATTTCCCTGTGCCACCAGCGATTCACCCTGAAGATCTGGCAATGGAAAAAGGGTACAGCTAGGGTGAGGATGAAGGCAACCAGAGGTATCACTCGGAATTGAACCCGAGCCAAACGGCTAGCAGTCCAACGCTACCGGAATACCCCGGCCCTAATACCTCCATTCATGAAATCATTATAGGAGACAAAGAGTTAAGCCTTTCAAACTCTCTAAGTAGTCGTTCTTTTCAATCGACATTGTGCTCGTTAGTTGAGAGGTATCTAGCAATAGATATTTAGTCATGGGAAAAATATTCCCACAAAATCAGATAATGTTGAGGTAGTAAATGAATTCGGTGTGTCAGTTGAAGAAACATCGATAAGTATCATCTAACCAAGCGAAGATCTGAGTCACGGCAGGAGTTTAGCTACCGACTAAATAAGTGTACTCAAAATGAATGAAGACAGTAATATTTATAAAGGAACTGGACTGACTGAATTAGGAATAAAAGAATGAAAAATTTGACATTTTGTTTTGAAATACCCTTCAGTATTTTAAAATGAAATTTGGAAACCTATATTTATGGTATCCGCTATCAACCATTGATATATTAGTTAATTCCTAATGAGTGTGATCAAAATTTGTCCACTACTTGTTGATGTGAGCCTTTCCTTTCTGTGAACATACGCACATGTGTGTGCTCGACTCCGCCTTCCCCATCTCTCCTGTGTTCGTCCTTTATATGAGTTCCTATCCATTTTCCTTATATTTATTTCCATGTGAATGAATATTTGTTTGCCATATGGCGCAATTTCGTGTTTGAATGTGTTTGTGTATATATGTATATATATACTCATTTATATAGAAACAGATATAAGGAAAAGGGATAGGAACACATTAAAGGACAAACACAGGAGAATAAATAAATAAATAAATAAATAAATAAAATATATATATATATATATATATATATATATATATATATATATATATATATATATATATATAATCCATTACGTACTGAGCTGACAAGTCCTGATTAATTTAGAGATTCATGCGGTTACATTCACCATTCTTGAATTTCTACTCTTATCAGTTTAGAAATAGAAAAAAAATGAACAGAACTCTGACCCAATGGAAAATCACTACCGAATTCATATCATTCTTTATCATGTTTTTTGTCATTTTTTAAATTTTACCATATTTCCTGAATGACGCTGATTACAAATGAGATGGCAGCAATCTCCTTTCTTTCCCAACTATATTTACTTCGAATCCCAACTATAATAATGTGAGTGGCGTTAAAATATGTGTCCTAACTTTAGAAAAAGGTTTTCTCCAACAATTAATGTTTGTTATTCGTCCGATTTGCGCTTACGAGAGCGACATGGAGGCTTCATTGATGACCTCGGTTCAAATCCTGGCGGGATTCACAGTAGTACCTATTCTGCGGCACTTTCTCTCGGATGGGAAGTCAAACTCGAAAGTTTAGAAATACTGATCTTAGAGTAGACTGAAACCGAAACCGAGTTTCTCTCCTCCATTCCTCATCTCCATCATCTACAGCCCGCCTAGCTAACTTATTCTTCTGTCTCCATTGGCGCAAACACCCCATGTAAACTGTTACTACACTCAACCTTAGATGTGATGTCACGGGTTTCGCATATTCTGGGTTCTTATTCGGCGTAAACCTTCTCGCCAAATTAAGGAAGGGAGGTCCTCACTACTGAAAGCAAGCATAATGACGAACTGCTCCCACACTTGATGAACAGATGACTTTGTTGATTCACCTCTCGAATTAGGAGAACAATAATAGACCCTCGGTCGCATGCCTTATTAAGTCCCATAACTACGAGGGAAAATGCCAAACGAAAAGAAATCACAGCCGGGGAAAGAGAGATGAAAAATCGCAGCACATTTCAAAGGACGAGCACACGGGATGGAAGTCACCTCAGAGGAGTGCGGATTGAGTGAGACGGGAATGTTTATGCATGGGGACGACGAGGGCGGAGGAGGAGAGCCAGACGGATAAGAGGGAAGGAGAAGAGGACGTGGAGAAAGGGCGAATGGGAGAGAGGGGTGGAGGAGAATTGGTATGAGATGGAGGCAGAAATGGGTGGTGGAAGCGATTTTGAGTGAGAGAGTGATGGGACTGGGTTCGTGATAATGGGCGGCCATTAATTCGGAAGTTATGAAGTGATGTATTCGTCGTTGCCAGCGGGAAAGGAATGACGACCCGCGAGGGAAGGAGTGTTTCGCTAAAAATTATCCGCGAGTGAGTCCATCAAAAATAAATCTTTGCGAGGGAAAATAATAATAATAAAAAAAAGGATGCGGGATTAGGGGATGGGGGCGAGGGAGGATGTTTGGAGGGGGAAGAAGATGGAGAGAGGAGGGGGGAGGAAAAGAAATTTATTGATCTTGCCTACGAGGCGAATTTGATTTAAAACAAGACGGGGATTATGCAGGTGGTTAATTTTTGATAGAAATAAAACGTTCTCGACGTTATTAAAAGGGCAGTCCGTAGAAATAAATACCTAGACAGGGAGACGGTAGCATTATAATGGATTCTTATATTATTATTATTATCTAGACCGTGCGCTTCATCCTGACTCAAATTTCATTTGATTATTATCATCGCGTAATGAGTTTGAGAGAATTAGCTTGTGTAACGAGGGCACCGGCCGGTCTGGACGAGAATATTCAAATGCCTTCCGTTTTGGAAAGAATTTCCGTTGATGCCACAGATTTGAAAAGCATGAGAGATCCCGGCTCAGCTAACGCCATACTTGTTAGATCATTGTAATTGTGGAGTAAGAAAGAGATCGAGGTCGTAATTATTCCAGACTCTCACTCTTCGTAAGACAGTTTGGAGTAATTACGATCGATTATATATGGGTTGGAAATGAAGAAAAGCGTGCAGGCTGCGTTCAAGTAAAATTAACCCGACGTCCTCTCGGAATATTTATTGATAATATGCTAATGTTCAACGCTCATTTAAATGATAAAAAACTTGGAATATTCGCTGAAAACACACAGCCGAGGATGCTCATTGGCTGAGCTGGTTTGCCAAACTTAATATTCCTCGCCCTTCTCAACCGTATTTGATAATTCGAAAACGGCCGTGGTATGTAGCAGCGACTTGAATTACTAGCTTTTAATGCGTTCTCGAAAAACGGTAAGAATGACCACTGAAATGAGACTATGGTGGCGTTGCGATCATTAAATGGCACTATTAAAGGCGTGATGAGTATGAAAAACAGCAACTGAGTAAGATTATAAGTGACAAATGTTTTCTAAAATAATTCGAGGCATATAAAAAGCAACATTATGGAATGTATCATCTTCAAATACAGACAAATATCTTTTTAGTGAATATTAATAAATATTAAACATTTGCTATGAAAAATCCGACTAAAGACAAACATAAGCTAAAAAAGTGCTAAGGTAAGTATATCACCGTAAATAAAACCCCATATCAATATGGATATGTAAATCACAATACCACATTAAATCGTAATAACCTGTTTAAATTCTATATTTACATTTAGAATATGACAATAGTACCAGCTTACTTGCATTCTAATCCACATTTACCTTTGAAAAATAAGTGGAAAACAAGAACCCTCACGTACTTGTCAGTTAGGAGGGCAAGTTGGCCACAAGTTTAAACATCATTCCAGCAAAACCCTGACGGAAACGCACTCCATGACTCTCTTTCACGACTTGTCCGGGCTGACGCGGTGAATTTTCTATAATGAGAATAACTACCTGGTAAATTCCAAAGAAACTGCGGGAGATGCCGCAACAGTAACTTTTAACGGAGTCATCCGCTAATGTGCATTTTAATGCAACAATTTCAGAGCGTAAAAATCATTCGCCTTGACTGGGACTCGAACCCAGATCCCTCAATATCCGGTCGAGTGCTTTAGCCACTTAAGCTACCGAGGCGTCCTCTTAAACTTTGAAATTTTGGGGCTTTTAAAGGAACTAGATGTTATGACGAAATACCGTACATACAATGTCACATGCATTCGTAGTCGTGCGCGAGGCGCCACTGTCCACGAGGTTAAAGCCAACTTTAAACACGTATGGTGTTTTCCCTTTGACAAATTCCAAAGAAACTGCGGGAGATGCCGCAACAGTAACTTTTAACGGAGTCATCCGCTAATGTGCATTTTAATGCAACAATTTCAGAGCGTAAAAATCATTCGCCTTTTGGGGCTTTATAAGCCCCAAAATTTCAGAGTTTAAGAGGACGCCTCGGTAGCTTAAGTGGCTAAAGCACTCGACCGGATATTGAGGGATCTGGGTTCGAGTCCCAGTCAAGGCGAATGATTTTTACGCTCTGAAATTGTTGCATTAAAACTACCTGGTAGTTCTCCCCTTAATATTTTTTTAACTGCTTTCGATGCTTTTACATATTTTTCAATTAAGTACCTGCTTTAAAGTTATGCATAATTACCACACCTTTTGCAATCATTAAGTCGACATTATGTATATATATATGTTATATATATATATATATATAAATATATAAATATATATATGTTATATATATATATATATATAAATATATATGTTATATATATATATATATATATATATATATATATATATATATATATATATATATATATATATATACAGAAACAGATATAAGGAAAAGGGATAGGAACACATATAAAGGACGAACACAATAGAGGTGGGGAAGGCGGAATCGAACGGATCACAAGAGTAAAAATATTTCCTCAACCGGGACTCGAACACCGGATCTTTCCACTTGCCGGGCGGATGCTCTTAACCACTTGAGCTATCGGGCGCTTGGCGACATATTAGACCCACGGATCTCAGGGTAAATTGACTATCCTCGATAGCTCAAGTGGTTAAGAGCATCCGCCCGGCAAGTGGAAAGATCCGGTGTTCGAGTCCCGGTTGAGGAAATATTTTTACTCTTGTGATCCGTTCGATTCCGCCTTCCCCACCTCTATTGTGTTCGTCCTTTATATGTGTTCCTATCCCTTTTCCTTATATCTGTTTCTGTATATATGAGTATTTATTCGCCGTTTGGCGGGATTTCGTGTTTGAATGTGTATATATATATAATAAAGTATAATTAAGGAATAAAAATCTGATTCGCATCGAGTCTTAATTTTACCGACAGCTCAAAACAGTTGATGCTCAGTACATCCAACTATTTCGAATTGGCTATAACAGAAGAATTTGAAAAGAAGACCTAGCATTAAAATCAATTATTTTGACAGTTTGTTTCTCATTTAAGGCAACACATTAGCAGGCATAAAAATAAAATTAATTCCCTTGGCCAATTTAAATGCAAATTTGGGATACTTATCAAATTCCATCATCGAACCAGCGTGAAGTCTTTTATCAAACCATCAGCAGAAAATTTCATTTTGTATTAAACACCTTAATTTAATTACTCTAATTATTAAACTGATAAAACATAATAACTCGATGTAAATTTTCAGCCAAAAAAAGAGCGCTTGTGGACACTGCAGATCGCAACGGGCAATAATTTTTCCGATATATTTGTTTCACCACTTCACTGCATTTATCCGATTTGAAAAAGGTTGGCATATTATGATTAAACAAATGGTTTATATTCAAAGAAACGACACAAGTTTAATGAATCATATGATGCCCCAAATGCTAATCGGAAAAACCGACGGAGATTATTTGCTGACTATAGTAAAAAATGTCTTTATTGGAATGAGTGAACGGGAACAAAATAATGTAACAATTCGAATGGTAAAGAAGAAAAAAACTAGTTTTAATGATAATGCTTGATTATTTCAGTTAATACCCTGAATAATATAGGAAAGGATGAGGTGAAATAACCCCCAAATGGTTGTGCTTGTAACAAAGCTTATTCACAAACTTAGACGGAATTAAGATGGATTGGATGCAAGTAGCTTGTCGAAGGCCGCACGGACCGGGACATACTTGTTGAGTGTGTTTGGGCTGAATTATGACATTTAAAAACGTAAATGCAATCCAAAAGATTTACGTTCATTTGGAGTATTGAAATATAAATTATGAGCCCTACGATGGCAATTAAATTAATTGCCGAAACCCTTTTGAAAAAATCGACTGCTCAGATGCGCACCTCTTCCTAATTTTTCTGAAGTGTGCACTTTTACGAATCCGCTTTTCGGACTATCCCTTTGGATATTTGGTGCCCACATGGCGCACGAAGTGTGGAAACGTTTTTTGAAGTCTGCTACAATTCAATGATGAATTGCCTGCACGATTGGAACTCAAAGACAAGGTTAGGCTTTTCACTAGCATTTCCAAACTAATTTGAGATTCAAATGGCATTGATTTCACCATAATTTTCAAATGAAAAACTAGAAAAATAAACAAAATGAAGAGCCGGACAGTTACAGTGAACATTTATAACTTGCAATGTATTCATTATAAAATGATTACAATAAGGATTTCGCATCAGGCACAGGGCGATATACACCAAATAATTATGACGCAGTTCATGGTGCAGAGGGAAATGGCTCACGGCAAAGAATGTTAGTAAACTGATTAATCCAGCCATGGAATACATTGACAAAATGACGAGTGCATATTACAGCCAAGAACTTTCACGTACTGCTCGTTACAACGTATTGTTTTGTGAGCACCCGTTAAAAAATTACCAGCCTCTCAAAAGGTGATGTTAAAAGTTTCAAAAGTAATTTTGAAATCTGACTCAAAATTTTCTCCTTTTTATGATAAAAAATATCATTTTGAATGGACAAGAGAACCAACACTTTTATATTTCAGTCTCCATCAATGCATCATCAAAATTATTTAATAAATTTAAAAACATTATTTCCAAACCAACACTATGACATTAAGTGCATAATGCAGAGCTACTATAAAGAAAATATCTTGGGCCTTGAACTCATGTACTGACGAATATCTCAACTAAGTTTGGAGATAGCCATAGATAATGCACAAAGGCATTGTGGAGGAACTGCTAGAAAGTCCATCAAAACGGCTGGCTGCACTCACAGTGATCTCTTGTAGTTTGTTGTTCTTTCGTTTAAGTGATAAAATGATAGAAATGGGTGTCAACAATCAACCGACCCCAGTAAATTCTTAATACCAAGTATTGCCTTTTATAAAGGACAACCCTTATCATCAAATAGAGGTGGTGCCTCATCTTGAAAAAAAGAGAATCAGAGAGCACCCTAGCAAGGACCTAAGATTGCTCACATTGAAATCGGAATAAACTCGATGATTGCACTTTATAACATAATTATCCAAAAATAAAGTTTAAGAGTCTTAGAAAATAATTAACATGCTACAGAATAATACAATGATATATTAACTCACCAGCTTGAGAATTATATGGCCCTTGAATATATAGCCGGGTATCAGGCGTCGAAAGGTCTAAACGAGGCCACCTCGGGGCCGCTTGGGGTGCAGACAAAGCCATGTTTTACTACAATCGGTGCAATATTCGTGTCGGAGCGGATGTTTCCATCTAAGAAACCGTGAATAATTCGAGAGTTATAAAATACACTGAAAACGGGGGGCCTAGAGTTGCAAATTAAGTCTCCCTCGGTGAGAACTGCTCACTCACTCACAGGCGGGAGCGAAGGACCTCAAAGGCGGGCCAAGATCACACACACCGATGGAAGGAACCACGAAATGTTTACGGCACGTGTTCAGGCCAAAACCACAAGCGACTCCCTCTTTATCTATCTTAGCGCCCTTCGAGGAGAGCGGCGCCCCTCCCGTCATCCACTTCCGCCTCCTCTTCTGGGTCTCCCCGCCACCCTGGCCATCACCTCGGTCGGATCCACTCTTCGGCAAGGATCACACTCGGGGCTGAATCCTCCCACTCCCAGCCCCCCGCCGCTATCCACCTCGAGTCCCTGCCTCCAACCCTCCCTCCCCAGCCCCCCCACCCGCCCGAGCGCTCCCTCCCTCCTCAGCGCTCCGAGACCTTGGTTCGACCCGCAAATGTATGTACGTCCCCTGGAGATTCACGTTCTCACCCACGCATCACCGTCCCCGCACCATTCCCCCTCGCGCCCCGGGGGCACGAATGCTAGGAGAGGACTTGCGCCGATGCCTCGGGACGGTCGTCCAACGCGGGGATGTGTCCACGACGAGCCAAAGGCTTCTTCTGCAAACAACCGTCCTTTTCTTCTTCTTCAATGGCAAAAGCGGCAATTAATTATCTGCGGACATAATTTTTACGAGTTTATACAGATTTGTGTGCGAAAGGTTTTTGGCCACGCCCACTACACCCCTGACCTTCCGACCCAAAACCACTCCTTCCTTCTTCTCACCTTTTCCCCGACTGAAGATGCGACACTAGGCTACTGTTGTGGTGGGAGCCATTCCGCCCGCTCCTTTTTGCAGACAAGAAATTGTAGTCCACGAGGGAAGCGTAAGAACTCTTTGTACATCCAATGTCAGCGAAGAAGTTTATCGGGAGGTCCACGACGATGGCGCTGCGCTCGGCGGCATTCAACCCTTATCCTTGGATTTATGCCTCGTGCTCCTCACACCCGCGTGACAAGGGGCAAAGGATGAAGCGTTACGATGCTTCGGGCGTCACGCCGATTTAAACTCGGGAGTCCACGACACAGGGAGATCGGGATGGGAGACACAGTCTCGGGGACCACATTTGAACCTCCAGGTTATTCGAATCGTAGCTCACTCCCACCACAGTCGGCCGTTCGCCCAGCAGCAACAACATCCCTCCCAAACAAACAAGTTGCACATTCGATTTCAGTCTCGCTCCCGCCCTGACCTATTTGTTAGCGGCACAAATAATCATAGCTCCGTGAACACATGTTCCTCGGGACCCACCCACCCAACGCCCTCGCCTCCTTCACCGGGCGTTCCCACAAGGTTCTCCAACTCGGAGTGAAATCCGCCTCCGTCTTCCCCGCGCCGGAGCAATGGCCATCTTCGCACGAGACGACGAGACCAGACGGCAATTTTTGCACTCCCTTCCCTTCTTCTCACGGTCGTATCGCTCTCCCTCGTCTCACACACGCACGCACGAAAGAAGACGGGGCCGACCCAGACCGGCGGAAAACCCTCAACCTCTTGCCCGGCAACCGAGACTGGCGGCGAGTTTTTCAACGGCCCGCCCTGCTCCTCTCCTTTCCTTCGCACAACTACGCGACTCTATACACACACCACCACCACGGCCGCCTGCTTCACCACGGCCCCCTCCCCCCCACCTCGCCCCCTCCCTGCCCCGCTTCGCCCCGTTCCTTCTCGGCCTTCCCCACTCCCTCCTCCGCCCGACGGCCCCCCTCCTCCCGCGCCCCCGCCCTCCTCCCCTGATCCATCTCCTCCCCCCATGGTCTCCCTCCCGCCGCCCCCTCCCTCCCTCCCCTCCGTGCCTCCTCACTCTTCCATCGCAGGCAGCTGTGGCAAAGATAGAGGCGTTAGCGGTGGAGGAAGGGGTTGGCCGGAGAGAGACATGAGAGGAGCAACGGGTTTCGGAGCGGCTGCCCCCTCTACCACGCCGTCTCCCCTCCTCCCCCACCGCCCCCTCCCGACCCTCCTCCGCCCAATCCCCCGACGTCTCCTCCCACGCCTCCGATTCTCCTCTCCGTCGCTGTCTTCATCTCTCCCCCATCTTCAACCCCTTTTCAGCCCTCCCGCCCAACTCGACCCTTCTCCCGGCCCCATTCTTTCTTCCCATGGGATTATTCCTCCTTATAACATTTCCCCCCCCCCCCGCTCCATCCACCGTTTCACCGATCACCCTATCGCCCCCTCCACATCTCGCTCACCCCCCCTTTCCACCCACTCCCGCATCCCCCCTCCCCAACTGCCGCTTCCTCCCCCACCCCCCATCCCGCCCCCTCCTGGCGACCACGGATGATAACGCGTGTTTTGGGTGGTGTCTCAGATGGTAGACGGAGATCAGACTCCCTCTCTTTTTTAAAGGAGAAGATGACCACATCATTGTTTCGCTTGTTTAACACGTCCGAAATTTCTGTTTTTACATCTGTCATTGAAGTCACCGGATGTTTCTTTTCCTCCGGGATGACCTCTTCTCGAATGTTTTGCCGTGTTACTCCGGTGATTTTGTCGTTTGGTCGAGTGGGTTTGGCATTAATGCCATTATTTATGGAAAGGCAAGATGACGGATAATAGTTTTGTAAGGTTATAACTCGCGATGTTGTTTTCACGTTCGGTCGTTAAGTGCCTAAGAGTTACAGTTCTCGGGATCGGCAGTTCAGCGAGGCCATTCACTGATTGCAACTACATGTGTGATACATGTCACCTGGTGTAACTTTTTTATCTCCTCTGTCGTGAAACGTATGTTTGAAAAATATCTATTTGGCACACTTTAAAACGAGTTATTCTTTTTAATAAATTGCCAAACAATATCTGAGAGACTGTTCAGAATGACTCATGACCTATTTCGACCTCACCAAATTGATGATTTACAATGAATTTCAATTCTAAGACATTTTTCATAATGTTGGGATCTGAAACCATTAGGACATCATAGCCAATAATGAACTTTATAGTAAATTCCAAGAAACTGTGGGAGATGCCGCGACAGTAACTTTTAACGTAGTCATCCGCTAAACATACATTACAATGCGACAATTTCGAGGGATCCGGATTCGAATCCGATCAAGGCGAATGATATTTACACTCTGAAATTGTAACTTTATAGTAATCAGATGATAACAAGAAGAACAAAAGTGATTCCACTAATAGTATTTCATATGACTTTAAAATAATGGCTTAAAAACGTAGCATAAATACAAACTTAACTTAGTTGAAATCCAATTAAAAATAAGTTCACAAAATGGGACCTAACTGCTCAAATTCACATTTTATTTGGAAATGCTTTTCATTTAAATGTTATTGGCAAATTTAAATACTAGTCAAATGTTTCGAAATATATTTAGAATAATATAGATATAATAGAAGATATTGACGAAATATATGGAATAAAAATAATAAGGTAAATTTTAAATAAGAAATGTGTGCACAATATACTTATCATCTGCTTGCAAAATGTAATCAACTCGTGTATCATCAGAGGTAAGTGCCTCATTTAAGGAAATATGCACCGACTAATGAAAAAAAATTCAATTGGACTTATTCTAGGTACGAAAAGATTTGAGATTTAGGCATGCGTAAACTAGAAGTTGCTGTTATTTACGAATGATCTGCTTCTGAGGTGAATGTATACCCCTCCCCGTTTCGATATGCGATTAGAATTAAATTATTTGTCCTAATTAATTCAATTACCTTATAACGTTTGCGACAATAAATCAAATAAAACAGCATTATAAAATATCTATGTTGTTCAAGTTATGTGGGGTGAATGGAGGAAAAAAACTGATGGGATTATTTACATGGTTCCACTAAGTTATAGCTAAACGCCGAATAATTCGTCATTTGACAAAATGCTCTGGTTCAATCTCCTGGCACAGCGTTTTGTCTTGTTTCAGCATGCCTTGAACAGCACGGTAAAATATAAGTTTCCTTTTCCAATATAAGGAAATGCAAACTCCAACCTTAATATATCCAAAATGGCTTGTTTCACTCACTCCAAACACAATACTGGACATAGAAACAAGCACAGAAACACTGTTCCATGAAAATTAAATCGCGTGAGGAAAAAATTACACACCTGACGAGTTGAAAGCGAGAAAAATCATTAGATTCGTTAAAATATCACTTTAGCAAGCTAACCAAAGCAAACGACTAATGAATATTCACACTAGTTCAAGACGCTATGCTGCGACGCTGGGCATATAGCGTCGCAGAGCATATTAATAGAAATTCTAATGGAAGTTAAGCGCGGGAGCACATCAAAACCCAAGTATTGCCAGCAAAATTTATATTATTGAGGCTAGGACTACCAGCAGTGCGAAATGATCCCGAAGATAACTTTCATGAGCCACACGTCCAGGGGTCGCCGAAAGTGAAGCGAAGCGAAGAGAGAGAGAGAGAGGGGGGGGGTAGGTAGGCCATGCTTTCCGATCCCTCCTCCTCCGACCGCCCCGTGCATCCCTCTTATTTTGCATCCGTCTTCTCCCCCACCCCCTCTCGAGCATCGCCAGCCTCCAACACGACCCCTTCCCAAGGCCCCTCCCCCCGCCATTCGCACCCCCCCTCCCCCCCTCCGCCTCCTCTGCCATCCTTCGCAGACACTCACGACCTCCGCCCACTCCCCATCTCTCACCAACGGCCGATGACCGCTACTTCTTCATCTTATCCTCCTCCTCCCAACCCCCCCCCCACCACCCGGTCCTCCACCTCCCCTCTCCCTCCGTCATGCGATTCTCCCTTCTCCCGCCCCCCTCTGTTTATCCCCACACCAATTTTTCGCGCTCTCCCTCTCCAACCCATCCCTCGCATATCCCGACGCCCCTTTCTTCCCTTTCTCCTCTTTTAACTCCGTTTATCTCACTCCTCTCCGCATATATCTTCCTCGTCGAGTCTTAGCTGTGGTGTAATGGCGCCGGTGGCGCGGGATGATTGTGGTGGGTGGTGAGGTTCGCCCCGATGGCGTCCGGATGGCCCGACCCCTACCCCCGGGGACCCTGGACTCGTTTGAGCCTCTTTGTGGCCCTCCGAAGGCAATAGGGAAGCACCTACACCGCGTAATAGTTCAAGGCAGACATTCAAAAATCCTTATCGTGTCACTTCGCAGGTAAGCTGGAAATGAACTCGAAAAATATCCCAAGACTTTTCCCTCACTAACATGGCCGCCTATTGATAATGCCAATCCTTCGTATAATATATAGCACTCTCTCCTTCTTCCATGTTTACCACTTTGCACTTTGATCGCATCCCCGTGAGACATTCAAGGGGGTTAATTTCAAGTGAAAATGTTGCTCGCTGATAAAAATTCACACAAAAATTGAAGTACACAAGAAATAAAATAGGTGCTACATCGGTCGGAACTAGTTAGAAAGAAAGTATTATTCCCTGCCACACGAAACATTTTGTCTCTACTTGAACAGTTTAATCCACAGACTAGGAGAGGTTCAAATCTAAATTCGAGAGAAAAGTAGATGTATGATAAATATATTACGCCAGGAAGTTTAAAAACAGGAAGACAATACGTACGGCGTAGATGGGGGAACACGTAGCTAAGGTTCGGGCACACTGGACTGTGGCATTGAAAGGACATCAAGGGTATACAAATCAAATAAGGTCGTGGGGGTAGTTAAAATTCCATAGGAACTACTTAAGGCTTTGGAAAAACGTGGGAGAGTTGTTATAAGATAATTCGTAGCATTTATGAGGGAGAACTTTAGCCGTAAGATTTC
This sequence comes from Hetaerina americana, assembly GCF_022747635.1. Lineage (NCBI taxonomy): Eukaryota > Metazoa > Arthropoda > Insecta > Odonata > Calopterygidae > Hetaerina > Hetaerina americana. The sequence continues at coordinate 67,697,690 of NW_027286070.1, forward strand.
ATTAAATCAGAGGAAGTTTCCACACCGAAAAAGGTATATGCCGTACGTGAAAACTATATAAGGCTTTAAGTTTGATAAGGATATAGAAAGATAGATGAGAAGGTAATAGATGGACTAAAAGAGGATACATACGTGTGTCTGATTTTGCACCCAGTAAAGTTGGTACTCAGGACCATAAACAAGAGAATGACGAGGGGGGCAAGTGATTACGTAGGGGTTGATCACTTTGGGTTCAGGAAGGGGAGGAACACGCGCGATGCATCATAGCAGTCATGAGGGCACTAATAGAGGACAGTGAATATGATAATTATGGGTTTTCTAGTTTCCCAAATTTTGAGAAGGCGTTAAATAGAATTAACTGGGCCGAATTAATAAATGTATTAAGGAAGACAGGAATAGATTTGAAGGATAGGTGACATATCCGCAACCTGCGCATGCCTCAGGCCCCTTAGACGTGGGTAACGGACGGAGAGTCGGAAGGGGTACACTTAGGAAGAGGAGTAAGACAAGGAAATATATTTCCAATATATATATGGATGGCATGGGAAAATGGAAATTGGAGGAACTGGTAAAAAGTATGAAATTCGTTGGGAAATTCATAAAATCAATTAGGTTCGCGGATGATCAAGCCTCAGTTAGCCAAGCAGCCGAGGGGGACAGTGATCGCTGATCACATTAGGAAATAAAACTAAACGAAGGTGATGAGGCTTTTAATAAGAAGGTAATGTGTTGGAGTCGTTGGAATAGGAAGGAAAAAACTAGAGCAGGTGGAGCATATCTTAGAAATGTTTTGTTGGAAGATGTTCAAAGTTGCAGGGACTTCAACAGAAGACTTGAGTAAGGTAAGAAATGTTTCATAAGGAGGAGGGAATTGACGACATGGACCAACGTCAAAGGAAGGATATTGAGAAGAGGCTCGCCAAAACTATGATTTGAAGCGTAGTTCGCTATGGTGCGGAAACATGGTCCTCGAAACAAGATGAAAAGTGTGAATTAGATAAATTGGTAATGTGGGTGTAGAGAAGGATGAAAAAGTTTATATGGACTGAAGGGAAAATAAACAAAGTAGTGCTAAACATTCGGGGACAAGAAAGGGGACTGTTGGGACAAATCGAATGGAAGTATTTTCATTGGCATTGATGGAATGGTGAAGATTTAAAAAAAGGGGATAATGTTAGGAAAATGAAGAAGGGACAGGGAAAGGAAAGGTATATCGGACGGAAGGAAGGGAGGGAGGGAGGAAGGATGTGAAATTGAAGAAGGTTTCCTTTTAGTATCCGACGACAAGACTTGTTTTGTTACGAGAGGCAAAGAAATTTATCGTTGCTCAGTTTATGTGCATCCAAAACCTACCTAAAACGGTAGAATAGTAATAATAATAATTTAAAATTGAGCTACCCCGTTGATTCGATTAATGCTTATTTGAAAAAGCCATCAATTTTCATGAAAATGCCATAATGGGACCAATATTGTTCTCTATCCCCTTCCTTAATTAGTGACATTATTGGAATATGCAAGTCTAAGTCCCATTTCACAATAACCGCGATTTTATGGTTTATTACCTTAAATTTGCATATAAAAGGAATCTAAACCTAAACCGTGTGGAAACATTCTTTATTATATTGGTAAAGTCTACATATCCAATAGCTGTCTTTGAATATTTTCAACTATGAGCATTAAAATTTCTGATCGGCTCGATATTATATGCAAAACCCCGGGCGTTAGAGTTTTAAAAAAAGAAGTCGGGAGAAGTAATCGTTTCTTTTTATTTAAAGTCTTTGTTACATACCAACTGCTCTTTGATTTAACTCTCGCAAATGCTTAAACTGATACATAGCATCTCGAAACACAACATATTCATATACAGAGCCGAGTATTTTCAGTAATAAATAAATAGAGCTCATAAAATTACTGAAGATATATGTTTTTAAAACTACATGCATCATTAAACCACCTACCAGATTTTCATCGAGAGAGAGAGGAGTCCCTAGGGGCGATTTCGTATGCAAAGACTGTGAGATTCGTGTCAATTCAATGATTATTTTGTGTCTTAAAATGCAATAATATTTCCAATATTATTCTCGTCAAGCTGTGACAGAAGCAGCGGTGGACAGTCCATGTCCTTCCTCTCCGTTTGTCTCAATCTATAGTATGTATACAAGAATACAAAAATGGAATGCTCTCTGACTGGGTGGGGCAGTATTTCGAATCATCAATTGAGTTGTTCCGTATGCATTCAATAACGTGTTGTCAATGTCATAGATGCACGTTGCATAGATCACGGTGCATAGTCGCACGGTGATGCACCGCAAAATAAATTTGCACTGTGCGATAATCCATTCCGAATAGGCATGGAATTACTGCATTCAAATTGTCTTTGATATGGAGGTTAGTTATGTATGGCGCGGTAACATGGCCACTGAAGTGAGATGATAGAAATATATTGGAGGCTATTTAAATTTGGGTGTGGAGAAGAATGGAGAAGGTGAAAATGACCGAAAGGAAAAGAAATGAGGAAGTACTTGGTATGGAGGGCAAAGAGAGGGGTTTGTTGGGAGAAATCCTATGGAGGCAGGAAAAATGGATGAAGGGCTTATTGATCGGCAGTGGGATGTTGTAGAATGTGATAGAGGGGAGAATATTAGGTATACGAGGAAAGGGTAGGAATAGGATAGGGATGTTAGAAGGGATGAAGGGAGGAAGGAAGTGCAGAGAGATAAAGAGGGAGTTGATGTGTAGGAGGATGTTGGGCTCTCTTTTTTTTAGGAGAAACAAAATATTTATTTATTTGGTAATTGTGTCCATCCAAAATTTACCTTAACCGGTAGATTACCTAATAATAACAGAGAACATCGGGCATATCAATCGTCTATATCCACAACTTTACAGTTATTGACTCGGAGGGAGTAGACATAAGCTTAACAAGTCATGTAATGTATTAGGAAGTCACACTAGCCCTCAATCTATCATGAGGAAAACACGTGGGGGAAAATTTGAAAAGTTCCTTTCGAGAAACTAAGCATCCTCAAACAAGTAGTGGAGAAATACTCAACGAAAAAGTTAAATTAAGGTATTGCAACCAGTAAGTAAGGTCTCGATTTGAATACTCGTCGATCATTACAGACGTGCAAAAAATTACTCTCTCTATTTTGTCCCCTTAAGACTGATAGGAGATACCACAATTAGGAGAACTGAGGCTAGGAGAGACCTGTATAAGGAATCTTTTACCTGGGCACAATTGGTCATCACAACAGTAGGAACATTTAGAATGAAAATACAAACTACCTGAATGTCACGCGTTGCCTAGTGATAAAAATCACCTATATCCCCGAAGGCTGGTCACATCACACCCTCTATCACGAGCCCTTCAGACAGACAGCAGGATTAAACGGAGTTCTACACCATCAATTTCCAATATGGATACTGTTTCGGAATATTAGCTGAGAATGGGGTGGAAATCGATACGCCCTAAAATACTAAAGGTCAGCAAAGCCCTAATGTAAATTCTCTATGCCCTGTGAATTTCGACTTCGTAATGCAAATTTTGCGGGAAATTCTATGTCATTCAATGTCGATTCATCGACAACTTTCGCCATGTTCAATTTAAATCGGGTCAAAAGGCTCAAGTTAAAACAAAGCATTGTGTGGGGATGCTAAAGAAGAAAGAGAATCGGAGATGAAGGGAGAAAGTGTAAAGAGAGAGGGATGTCTTCGGGTCACGGGAGGCGGATGGGAAAAAGTGCGAGAAGGGGGAGCTCGGGAGGGGGATGGGGGGGTAGGGGTGGAGGGGGGTGCAGGGGTGTAGAGGGGAGATCTCGCGGGCCGCCACGTGCGCGTGGGTCTGTCTCATTTCCTCGATTCCCCCCCTTCCGTCACCCCCCCGTCACACAGACCAAACCCGCCCCCGGTGAAGATGAGGCGCCGGGGATGAAGGGGTGAAGTGGGTGGTCGTGAGGGGACGTGGGCAAGGGTACTTGGGGAGGGAGCGGGAGATGAAACGGGATCGAAGACGAGTTTGAGTGCGGTGGTGTGGATTTCCTGCGGAGGGTCGGACGCGTGGGACGGCGGCGTAAGTTGTGCGGTACTGAAATACGCATGCATAGATGACGCTGATACTTCGATATGCCTGATCCTATAGATCACTATCAGGATACTGAGGAACACAGAAATGCCGATGAACGTTTGTGGATATTGACGCTGGATGTCCCAGATGTCGGATATTTGACTCAGCTACCAGGTTTAGGTTGACGAATATACCAAATTCGGTCGGCATGTCGATTCCAGTGTAAATCAAATGTCACGTAGTGTTTTTATGCTTGCAATGGCTCGATTATATCAGCATGTCTATAAGCCGGCATGCCGCACAGATGGGGGAGGGTTTCCGGGAGGGAGGCAAAGGGTCTCGAGGAATACATTTTTTCGTCTTGTTATTCCTTCACTGTAAAACGAAAAAGAACGTACATAGCTTTAAAGGATCCGAAAAACGCAAGCATTTGGGGCGCACATTCGCGAGCAGTCTCAGGCCAAGATTACGAAAGAATTCTCAACTCTTTCAGCGCCTTGTTCTATGTTTCCAGAACCCACGTAGCAGTGCTCAGGCTTAAAAGTGTACTGAATATCCTCCACCTTCCTTGATTCTCAGTTCTTGGAATAGATTTACATAGTTTTTATCAACGATACACTATTTTTATTAATGATTCTCGTTTTCCACCAGAATGTAAATTTAGTAAGAAATATTTTTCTAGAATTCCAAAGAAACTTCCGTAAATGCCGCCGCTGTAAATTTATCGACGTCGCTGTAATGTGTACTAATACGAAAAATAAGAAAACTTAACAGCGAAAATATCATTTTCGTCGATCGATGGCGTCAAATGGCTGCGATGAATGTAACACTCTCTCATTTGATTTAGATTAAGCCCATTTGGCGTCTAAAGCATTACTCAAAACTAACAAGGCAGAGTCTAGTTGAAAGGGTTACAAAAAGTTTCCAAGCATTATCATTATTATTGGCAGAGTGTAACGATCTCTTCTTTTCCCAAAAATAGCAAGATTGTGTAATGTCTTTTCGCCATTAAAACATGAAAAGAAGAATGGCACCAAAAACTGACTACGCATGTAAAGTGAGGTAGTTGATAAATGATGACGCTTACCAAATGAATAATGGTGGATAAAAAGTAAGATTTTCTATTGATTAAGTACCATTTGAAAGTGAAAAATTTAATCTTTGACAATAGTGAATGTATTAGGATAGTTAAGTAGTTACACAGAGAATTTATTCCTTAAAGAAAGTCACAGGACTATTGTAAGTAATTTTTTCCTTTCAAGGCTACACCCTATGATTAGACCTTCGAGGTTTCCTTCGCGATTATTGGATAAAATTTAAAGGGTAGAAGTGAAACAAAATTCAGACGCGGATAAAATGCAATAAACATGGGGAAAAACAAAACTTGTTTAAATTTATTGCCGTCTATGTCTTTGTAAACATGTATAGCTCAGGTTCAGTCCATAAAATTTGACTTTTTGATAAAGCACTAATTTATTGATTCGTAATTAGTATCTGAAACTTGTAGTACTAACACTATTAATCGAAATCACCATCCAGATATAATTATTGCAATTCTAACGGAGAATAATTAACCCCGCCGATCGAGGCGAACAATGCTCTACAAATCAAAAATGAAGAGCTTAAATTGGCTATGATAATCCCTTAACGTGAGCTCACGTAAATGACGCCATAAATCCCTCACAATCGCAACAACCGACTTCCCACACCTTCATCCCAATTCGGGCGCGATTGCATGTTTACCAGATTCCCCTTTTGCTTTCTTAACAGACTCATCGGGTCGGGGTCGGACCGATGCAGGCAGCGGGCTCTATGGGCTCTCTCTCATCTTTTATTTTATTTTTTTAATGGCTGGCAATTTTGGAAATTGATTCCACTGCCACTCACCCGGCTGAGCCATACGCTCCCACCCCAACCTCCCATCCCCTGCCCTTTTCGGAACGAAAAGAAGGAAAAAATACACAAGGCATAAAAAAATAAAGGAAAAAAAGAGTCAATACCGTCAGTAGGGCCACTTTCGACGGAGAGCACCGGCCGGGGTCGTCAGGCGGCTCCCGTGGTTTCTTCCCGAGAGCGGCCGGGCGGAGGGAGGGAAGGAGTCCGTGGCGGCGGCGGAGGAAGCCCTTTATAAGAAGGGAAGGATCCGAGAGTGGGTGAGCGAGCGAGGGGGAGGGGGATGGGCTGATGGGAGGTGGGAAGCGAGAGTGAGGCGAGGTCAAAAGGGAAGGGGGGAAGGGGGCGTGGAGGTCAGGCTGGATTGCAGGGTACTCAGCGCCGAGAGGTCAGATCGTGACGCCTCCGTTTCGTCCTAAAGGGGGATCTTTCCTCACTGCTTCTCCGCTCTCTTCTTCAAACCGCCTCCCTCCCCGCCTTCCCACCACTCCCTCTCTCCCCTGCTTATTTCCCGATTCATCCGCACCTCCTCCCATCCCCCCACCCACCCAACCCCTCCCCCAAGCCACCCGCCTTAATTGAAACCTTTTTCCCGGCGAGATTCAGCGAATTTCCAGCTCGCACCCTCGACGCCACCTTCGCTTCCCCGCTCAAACGACCCGAACGTGCGTCGTTTGAGTCCTTGCCTCGATGCCCATTGGATGCATTTGGTGAGCGTCGAGCACTCCATTGCCGCCGCCACCCGGAGCGCGTGTCCGGGGGGTTCGATTCCCTCGCTTCGTGGTGGATGCCAATGGTTAGGGGTGGCATCGAAGGGAGAGGGGCAAGAGAGAGTGGGATAATCTTCTCCTCCTCTCGAGGTGGGAATGGTGTGAATTTGAGAGGAATTTATCAAGGGAGTCGGGATGATTGCAGATTCTGTGTCCTCTTATGATCATGGAATGGAGCATTTGGTGTGATATAGGTGGCAACTCTTATAATGTAAGAACTGTTGTTTGTTATCCAGTTAAAATTTTACAGATGTCCGGAATTTTTTATCTATTAATGATGCGTTTGCATCTAGGAAGGTGATGTCTCCGACGAGGTTATCCTGAATCCCTCCTAAATAAAAGAATCCGACATGCTTACTCTCCCAAACCTTCCACCACCGCAGAAACCCCACCCTCTTTCAATTTGCATGACATACGTTCCCGGCCAAGAGTCTCTGAGATAAATCCTAAAACAACCTCTACCCTATCCCCAAAAACCACAATTCTACTACCAACCTTTTCCCAATTGCCCTCCGTTACTTTCAAACGCCCCACCAAATTATCAAATCTCCTTAAATCAACCAATCCCCTTCTAAATCCCCGCCCCGTCCCAAAGCCCACGCCCTGCAAAAAACCTACATGCAAAACATGTCTCATTTTCAAAACAAGAACCCCATCACTCTCCCACTTGCTTTTCAACTCTCTCCCACCAATTAGCTACTCCTCATGTATTTCCAGCGATGTAGTTTACCTTCTGAAGTGCCAACTATGCTCTGCCCTCTATACTGGACCGTGCACCACATCCCTCAATATTAGAATCAATAACCATCTGGCCTCATGCAAGAGTTCTTCCTTGATTAGGATGCTCCCAATTTTTAAATTTTCTCGTCAATTTCTTGCACGGCCCTCCATTATTTTAATCAAAGGCTTTTTTCTTTTTCCGTCTTCAATTATTACAATGAAAAACGTTTGTTCACAAATAATGATGGGATTTGTAAATGATGATTCTCATCAGTGATACATGCTAAAAATAAATGTAACTTTGATGCAAATGCTAATTCCCTAGTTTATCCCTTCAATAACCACATTGCAATCGAACCTATTTTTGCTTCAGCACTCTTTCATCCAGAAATAATTAAAATTATAAATATCTCCCCTAGTAAACATTCCTAGTGTCGGCTTTTGCTGTTCAAATTAGCCTTACCGGTTATTTTGTGGATTGAATCTCACTCATGACGTTACTCTTACATGCGTGCTTATATATATATATATATATATATATATATATATATATATATATATATATATATATATATATATATATATATAAGCATTAACCCGCAATAACAACTCAGTGGACCGGGGAAAGGCAGAAAAGACACGGATTTTCCCCAAAACCGCTCCAACTCCGCTAATGAGCCAGGTAATCAACTCGACTCGTTTTGGCCGGCATTACTTTGATCTCGTCGTTTTCCTTCCACCTTCGACATGTAAGATGAAAGGAAAAAAAACCCCACCGCTGAGAAACGCCGTTCGATAGCCGCTGCTGAAAGAGGACGATTAATCTCTCGGGCCGTATTTCTCTCTTCCGAGGGATTCTCGCAAATTGCATTGAAACCTGTACTCAGCGGCGGTGCTCATCCTCACGAATGTAAACATCTCGATCGCAGACGAAAGCCGATAAATCGGCAAATAAACTTTCAATTGCGCTTCCCCACCCTCCGAATCCATGGGAAATCATCAATGGCTACCACAATTGAAAATCTAAGAGAGTCAAGATGCGATTATTTGTTAATTCACAAACCTGTGAAATACTCAAAATAAAATCATGAAATGAAACCATGAATCCTTTAAAATCACATATTATTGAGTAAGTATGGAAGCATAATTGCTACAAATCCTAATCAGTATGCATTAATAGATTGGAAGTTGATAAAGAGCTATGTACTTCAATATCTTTCTCTTCCGCAACGTCCACAACTGTGAGTTAAATTATAACTATGAGGTCTTCGCCTACAAATTGTTATTTTCATCTACAAATATCTCTTTAGTTTTCCAACCTCTTAAAAATAATGCAACGATTTCAAAGTGTAAAACTCACTCGCCTCGACCGGAAAAAGTGAAAGCGAATGATTTTTACACTTTCAAATTGTTGCATTGTAATGCGCCCTTGTGGGTGACTTCGTTTAAAGTTATTTTTGTGACATCTCCTGCAGTTTTCTTGAATTAACCATAAACACAGTAATCAACCGGAAGGTCGGTTTGATAGATTATGGTAGAATTCACCCAGTACTAAGCCCGACGGCTTGTGAAATTCACACATCAGGGTAGGGGGACCAGTTCCTTTCTCTGTGCCGGTTATGGTTTCCGAGGAAGATCTGGTACCCAAAAAATCACATAGCTTGGGTGGAGCTGTAGGTGCCCAGAGACTTGCCCGGAACCCTCTGGTCAGTAGTCCAACGCTCTACCCCCGGACTGCCGCGATTCCTTGAATTTATTCGAAAAATAACTCTTGGAAATATCAATTCAATTTTTTCAATTAATTTTGGCCAATAATCTTAAATTTGACAGTTCAAGAACGTGAGAAATAAAATATATGATTACAAGTAGCAAAAATAAAATTAATAAACTAATCTGCACCTGAGAATGTTGTTTACATACTGCCCTGCGAATCATGTTCAAACTGAGCTTCAGGCAGTCATTATTAGCACCGAATCAAATATTCAGGAATCTTTTTGCAAGTGTTAATATAGACTGCGCATAGAACTGAAGTGTATTGGTACAGTACCATGCCAATATAATGGTAATACGAACATGAATAAAAATATCATCACCGTAGTTGAAGTAACACATCCTTTTTTTTCGTTGATATGCTAAACTTCCCTAAATAGTAACAAAAACTCTTTAATGGGATGGCCATCCAAGCAGGCCTAAGAGGTGGATCAAGGTAGAGGAATGCTAAAATCCCCGAAACAATTAAGTGGCTAATTTTAGAGATAATGTCGACAAGTTAAATTGCTGCCTGTTACACTAATTATAACCTCCGCACCCCCATTTAAGTATTGCACGCGGTGTATCTACCCGTGGAAAAAGTATAAGAGTAGCTTGCCTCCACGCCCAGTTCCCCCACCTACTGCCTCATTCCTCCTCCTCCTCACTTACCTCCTCCCGTTTCGATATTCCCATCCCCGATACACGCTTTAATCCTTTAACGCAGCCTCCTCTTTCGGCAGCGTCGGGAACCACAATTTCCCCTCCAAAAACGGCGATGCTTGTCCTCAAATTATCCCCACCCACCTCATTCCCCCCCAACTCTCCGTTTCCCCGCCCGCTCACTTGCTCACCCGCCCGCCGCCGACGCCGCCGCCGCAGCCGAGAGAGAGAGAGAGCTCCCCCACTCGAGCCACACAGCCAAGATGGACTCGTATAAATTCCTCCCGCTCTCCCAGCCTCCGAAAAATATTTTCTTTTTCATTTTAACCCCCCCAAAACTCCATTCTTCACAGACCCAACCTCCATTTTCCCTCCACCCGCCTCCCTCCACCCTCCATACCCAGAAAACCTTCCTTCAACCCCCTTAATGTCCTCCCCCTTATCCATTTATACCTCCCAGACCCCTCCCACTCATCTTCCCTCCTCACTCACCCACCCGCTCCCCAACGCCAAGCTCTATCCATTACCTTCACAACCGTGGTACGCCCTCCCTCACGAATCACGGAGACGTGACCAACTACCGAACTCTCTTCTCTCGCCATCCTTCCCCCTCGACTCCCCTCCGCCCCCCGTTTCCCCATCCCCCGGTCCCCCTCTTCCTTCTACCACCCCCTCGATTCCTACACCCCCTCCCTACCTCCTCCCCACCCTCGAAAGTCTGTGCTACCCAGCCACCCCTTTTGATGCGAGGGCTGCGGGGCGGGCGAGGGGGACGGGTGAGCAGCGCCCCTGGTCTCCCCCTCTCTCTCTCCCTCCACACTGCAGATTTCGACGAGTGTACACACATACCCTCTTCTCTCCCAATCGCACGCGCGGATTTCCGTCCGATGCGAGGCGATGTCGTCTGCCCCCCACCCACCCACCCTCCGCCTCTCCCGCCCGCCGGGCATTCGACCGCGATCACGCATGCAGAGGTTGTGCGCTCGCGGGGAGTTATATGTATTCGACCTGAGCCACAATGCCGTGGCGTAGACGGAAGAGAGGAGAGTGAAGCCGGGTCTATTGGGTCAATATTCCTTTGATTGCACACTCTCCGCCTTTTCGCCGCGCAGAAGTTGACGCTACCGCTGCCTTTTCGCTTGACTCTTTGTCTCCGTAAGTTTAAAAGGTCAAATAGTCCACCGATTACGCGATTTCACTCGCGAGAATAGCAAAATATTCTGATCCAAGACCAGCAATGCTGGTCTTGGATCACAATATTTTTCTCGGTCTATGGAGGCAAAGTACGAAATGTACTTGCGGTGGAGTAGTCGCGTGTTTTCCACCGGGAGGTCAGGGTGTCAGCCGCCCACGTATCGATGACTAACTCCGTCATCGCCTTCGGGGCGTTAATGAAGTTAGCCATGGAAACATTACCAGTTGACACCCTGACCCCCCCGGTGTAAAATTCGCGAAGACCTTTCCGCAATTGTGCGCCAACAAAACACTATAATCTTACATAGGAGCTATGCTGTCGAACGGATGGACCCAAGGTGTTTGTATTCCTTCACAGAGCTCGTGACTATATCGGAAAGGAAAGGAATTACTTGGCTCTTATTTTTATTTTTTACTTTATCATTGGTTGACATACCCTGAAAGCCTTCGCTGGGGTGTGTGTGGCTGGGGGTGAATACAAGCAAGACTAATTTTACGCGAACATGACCGCAGTTCGGTCGGACAATGTTATTATGATCCCCTATCGTTTGTGGAAAAAATGACACCTTAAATCTATCGGTTCAACACTTAATCTCTCTTATTTTACTAATATGATCTCTCCTACCGTAGTGCAATATGGATAATAGTATATTTTCAACATAACTTTTTAGATACGCAACATTTTCGTGATACGAGTATGTGACGGGAAATAAACTCAGCTACTGTACTGGAACGTCAAGTCCCGAACGTCCCTATAAGATGGTTTAAATACGCCTGAAATGACTGAAATGCTACAGAAGCTAAAGCTTTCAGTGTAAATATGTAATAGCTGACATCGCTACTTATTTTTACCCTAAAGCAAAACATACATGTCGAGAAAACCAAAACTATGCATCCTTGGCTTGAATGGAACCCACGACCATGGACCTACTAGTCAGTGAGTACTTGCAGGTAAAGAGCAGCAGGGTATGTTTTATTAGCCGTCGTAAGGCAAAATATTTTGAGATATAATATTTTTAATTTTTATGAGCGAAAGTCGTCTAGCGCTCAGATTATCTATGGAATGGAAATATTGACAGACAGTTATGGTGAACGAACAGTTATTAAATGTGCATTCCAATTGCAAATATTTCAGATTTGTTCTCAACTTCAGCCAATGACTAGCTGATTACGGAGATATGAGAAGGAATGAGTCCAGCAGTTCTTCGATATAGGGTTTCGTAGGCAGATGCTCCAGATTGAATTTATATTGAGTAATCTGCCGGTTAAAGGTAGGTTTTTGGATGGACATAACTACCAAATAAATATTTTGTGACTCCGAACAAAACACAAAAATCCATCATCCTACTCTATATCAGGTCCCTCTTCATCCCTGAGCACATCCTTCCTCCCTTCATCGCGTCCAACATCCCTATCCTGTTCCTGCTATCCCCTCGTTTACCTAACATTCTTCCCTCTATCACAGAGAGATGAGATAAAACGAGAATAGGGGAGTTATATGGAGCGCTATGAAGAAATGAAGAATCTGGGGCAGATCTGAAGATACATCTGGGGCAGCAGGAGACACTATGGATTTATTAGGAACAAAACAACAGGGAAGACAAGGTTCACGAATACTGATGTAGGAATAAATACTGGACCGAATAAAGGTAGATCACTGCGGTGCAGGATACGGAAGAAATATGAGGACTTCAGAACCGGAAAAGGTTAGAATAAATGACCGCAACTAATGAAAGGACAAATAAATTAAAGAAATGAAATGTCGATTTTTTTATTTCTATATTTATCAGTTTATATTAGCTAAGCACGCCTATTAACCCATGATGGTAATTTGCATTTTGCGGCATCTCGGTTGAATAAATTCATATTTAACTGATAAATTGTTTCCGATTTTCTGTTTCGAAACTTACAAAATTAAAATAGAAACATTATTAATTGTCAAAGCTTCGATTTATATTTTCGACGCAAGTTTCGTAAATGACAATGACCCTTCGTAGGCCTTTATCAAAAATTGGACTGTGAAAAAGTTTGGAAGCTCTCTTTAGAAAATTGCCATTGAAATTGAGAGATGCTTGATTGATAAAGAGAGGTGTAAGCAGTAGGTGACACGAGGGAATCTACCCAAACGCTAGGACATCTGTTTTGTCGAGGCAAACTGTGTAATTTCATAATTCCATTTATATTAATATATTGCATATTTTTTGCTAAATATTCATTATGAAATACAGTCCACACAAAAATTGAAAAAATAACATTATAATGGTATCCAATATCGTCTTTCATCATCATCTAGTTAAACTATCAGAGTTATGTAGTAATTACCACAGATCCAAATTGCTTGGTTGGGTTAACAGTTGCTTAACGGTAAGCGGTAACTTGTTATTTTTTATACCTCGTGTACATGCTTTGCTTTTGAGGATTTTGGGGCTCCCTTGGGGAGAATAATAGGAGATTTACGTGGAAATTGGGATCACGATCTATCTCAATGTAGTTTTCTTTATTTTATCATTCATAATAAACAATTAAATTGCAGTGAAATATGCGCTATTAAACCCTAGTCCTACTATACCCCAGGGACAAAACCGCAGTCAATGAAGTGGAAACAGGTTGATCCACTACCACCAAAGAAAGCATAGGCAATACGATCGGCCAGAAAAGTGATGGGTGCAGTTTTCAACGATGCGAGAGGGATTCTGCTGATGGGATTATCTTCCCACTGGTCAAATAATTACTGGACAATAGTACGCTAACCTCCTGGACCATTTACAGTAAAAGATATACGAAAAAAGGCTATGTTTGGCAAGGAAGAGAGTCATCTTTCATCAAGAAAATGCACGCCCACACACAAGTATCGTTGTAATGGCAAAAAAGCGTGAACTAAGAACCTGATTGCACCTGATTTGACTCCATCAGATTTCCATCTCGTCCCCAAGCTCAAGTTTTTCCTCGGCGGACGGAGGTTCTCTTCAAACAAAGGACTAATAGTGGAATTAGACAGTTACTTTGCCGGCCTGAGGGAATCTAATTTTCAAGATGGGATCACGACACTGTGACATCGCTGGACCAAGTGCTAGGATGTACTAAGGAGACTACATAGAAAAATTAAAAAAAAATACTGAGCAAGGTCGTACGTTTCTATTCCATTCCGAGAACCTTTCACATTACCCATGTAAGCTCTTCAATTTGCTGTTAAAATATACTACTCTACCGTAATTAATATCAAAATCAATTTTATACGTCCTACTGCAGGCAACATAAAACATTTTTAATATTATATGCATAATATTTGTAATGCATCTTTTGAGTTAGACTATCTTGAGAGATGGGAATAATAGACTGCACTATGGCGAAAGGGGGATTTGAGGATAAAAGGATGATTCATACCAAATGAGGATCATGAATACTCGTATGGTAATTTTCTTATACTATCTCATGTGCATAGTAAATTATTGCCCTTGCCTTGAATCTCCGTGGCTGTATTTTCTGTCATCCTATACGAAAAACTTTGTTATATGATAACCTTGACAACTCTCACCCGAAGAGGTGAAGAGGACATCGTATTATAAATGAGCCTCTCCTCCCGAGATATTGCCTGATGTTAAGTCTCCCTCACACTGGAGGCTGACCTTATTTACGATCCTTTTTTGTTTTATTCTTTATTGCCGTGCTCTCCACAGCACACGGGGGCACTGGGCTCGGCGTCAGCTGTATGAGAACCCTGATGACAGAGAGGCCTCCGTCGCGGCCCAAGGAAATCGCGTCTTCCGGAGACCGGCCGATCTGCCAACATGGGAGGAGCGACATTGGATATCCGCAGACATCCACAGGCCCTCCTCTTCCCGCCCCCACGCCTCACCAGGGCCTTCGCCCCCTCCAAAGGGACACACACCCCCTCGCACCCCCCACCCCCCGACGGCTGTCCGAAAAGTATTGAGATGGCAGCGGGGTAGAGGGGATACGGCCAAAACCAGAATGCTCAAGTTCGCGACCACTCCCCCGGACTCCCTTTTGTTTCTCCCCTCCGTTCCTTTTTACCAACGGTCCCGTACCGCGTGCTTCTGTTGTTTCCGGCAGTTTCGCCTACCTCCTACATTATTTTTTTTTCATCTGCCCCGTTCCTTATTTCCTTGCGAGCGGACTCGAGACGTCCACGCGTGCCCCCCCCCCGCGAGACGGAGGGCGCTCGCCGTCGACTTGTGGAGGCGGACACGTGAGAGAGCATGCAGGCTCCTAAACGTGCCAAACCCATACGGTCGTAAGCCGCAAGACGCTCCACTTTGAAGATCGCGATTCGATGTAAACCGAAAACTGCAACCATCCTGATACTTCGACTCTGGGGCTTAAATAGTCGGATCACACTCGCATCAAGAGGATGTATTCCACTCAAAAACCATCGCGCTGCACGGGTTTCACTTCATCAATCGAACTCGACTTGTTCATCATCATCAGTATTTCAATCCTAATTTTGGTTTACTGCAGCCCTCCATTCTTCTCTATTTAGCGTTTATTACCTCACCCTCTGATAGATTCCCTGTTTTACGTCCTGTTGTTTGAAAATATGCATTAAAAATAGAATAAAAAAATAAAAACAATTCGCCCTAACGAGAATCGAACCATGAACTTTCCTGTTTTCAATCCAATGCCTTATGCCCCCTCGAAAAGCTAACTAAGAACACTTGCTAACTAAGGGTAAGTTAACGTTAAACGTTACAGTCAAATGGTGAGTTAATTCTCAATTCTCGCCTCATGATGGTCACTTGTCCTAAATTTTGATCGTCAGTTTAACTCTGAGTGCCCGCACATTATTGCATCGCATGTTTTGTACCGGCATGTAAATCAGAAATGAAATTTCTAATTTACACGAGTTTCCCGCAAGGAAGTGCTATTGGGCCTCTCTCTGTCCCACGCTATGGTTGGCACATTTATGCTTTTTATTTGTTGTGAAACAGAACCCTGCAAACAACCACTCTTTTTTAAATTTATATTTGCCCTGCAAGCCACCGCTAGGGTGTGAGACAGGGGGTGAATACTTACCAGAATAATTATACCTGAACATGACCCTAGCGCGGTCGAACAATACGCATTACGCGACCAAATTGAAAAATGCATTGCGATAGTTTGAAAGAGTTTTTCTGTTGTTAGAAAGGGGTTTGGTAGCCCTGTCATATTATAAACTTTTCCGAGCCATCACCCGTTCTAGGAATTTCGACATTTTTAAATGCTAGAAAAAATACTTCTGGACTGCATTGTCTTTTCTCAAGCACTGCTGCAAGTTCTTAATACCCTAAGGATTTGACATTGTCGTATTGGCGACAGACGTCAGCCCTATCACTAGAATTATGGAAGAATTGGGACTTTACTGGAAAAATTAGAATTTTGAACGGCTAAAAAAATCCTCGATATCAGAAGGAACAAATCACGTCACATAATTTCTCTGAATTTTACTATACAGTGTAGTTTACATGTAGTAGTTGTAGTAGTGATTAGTTGTAGTAGTGATTTTATGCACAGCCGAGATGTACCACGGGTAAGCACCCCTTCAAGTGAGAGAACCAGTCGCAAACAATTTGGGAAACGAGTCAAGAGGCCACATAGTCCGACCGGGAGAGAGCGGAGGGGGGTCGTCGGCATTTGGGGCAGGACTCGCGGGAGAAGAAACGAATAGCCACGTCCGGCAGAAAGAGGCGTGCGTTTGCACGGTGGCTCTTGAGCCGCCCCCTCCTTCGAAAGCCCCCCCCACCCCTCCTCAAGACTTCCACGTTTCGGGGTACATACCGGGCGACCCGTAAGCTTTTTCCATGCCGTCCGTTTTGTCACGGGCAATTATATGGAGTGGGTTCTAATTCACGAGTCGGCGCGGTGGCAGCAGTTTATGGCACGACCCAGCGGAGTCCCCCAGACGTCCCTCCCTGTGCTCCAACCCCCCCCCCACGGAAAAACCATCTCCGGCCCCCTCCCCTACCGATCCTCCCATCCAACGGCGGCTCCCCCTTCTAATCGGCCTGACAAACTATTCACATCAGGAGCGGGCAACGGGTAGGAGGACGCCGTCAGGAAAGATTGGTGGAGGGGAACAGGCGAGCGTATTCCTCTGAGGCAAAGACTGGACGGCTGCAGACTTTTGACTCTGCATCGCACCGGCGGGTTGGGGGCAGAGGGGGCGGGAAGGCGAGGGGTGAAGGAGGGAGGGGGTGTGACTCGGGGGCAGAGATCACATTCGGTTCGCCCAGTGTCACTGTGTCGTGAATAAACGAAAATTTTAATGCAATAAACAAAAAAATATAACTTTCATCCTTGAAAATGCTGCACAGATGTTGTGGCCTGGGTTGGGAAAACATGATTCAGCGTCAAATGTTACAATGGTGTGTTTATTACATTTTGGAAGTTTTCCTCAACGTGAAGTTTCGAAGCGAAGCGAACAAGTTTGCTGAATCTTCCATGTTTTTGAAACATGACGATAATCTTGAAATACTACCGACTCCAATGAGTATGAGGTCAATGTCCCTTCTACTTTTACTCAACAAGAATTTATTCTTCAATTTGAGACAGGATGTGAAAATTGTTCAATTTTTATTCATAAAACCGTGGTAATATGGATGAGACTGAGAAGAGGTTTTGAACGCTCCGCGCATCAAATTCTTATTTCGCAGTTTCACTTTTGAGATGATCACTCAAGTGTTCCACTAGTGGGGTGGAGACTACACGCGAATACGACAATTATCTGAATGGGGTAAGCAATAATTTTCGCACAATTCACACAATGTTCACTGGCTATTGTGGTTTCAGAGAAATTGAAACGAGCGAGAGGCCTGATGAAACAGATCTACGTCATTTCGTTTGGGATCGAAGATTCGCATATTCATACTGAACAGTTCAACGTAAATAAAATGGCAATATCAAACGATTGTAAAAATATTGACATTTTGAAATCAGCGCTGAATTTCTTAACATATTAATGCAAACTGTCAAATTTTTAAATGAAGAGAAATTACGAATCGTTACTTGGGCTAATTCTGCAATAAAGACGGATAGAGTACAGAGGATAATTTGGGTCAAATTCACGCTTTTGAACTGACACAGAATGATCAGTTTCTACGGCGAGCGATTTAACTATATACCTGTAGCACATCAACACTATTTTGAAGCACATAAAGATAAACAAGAGTTAAGGAAATTTGCAATGAAAATTCAGGATTATAACGATGAGCGTCTAAATTCAATTTAACGGGCTCTTTAGATTTTTTACTAATAGACTGACAATTCAACAAATGAATCAATTTCCTAAGTTAATAAAAATGAACTATAAGTAGTGAATTGCATCCACTATAACATGATGTAATTTAATAATTTAGGAAGAAAAACCATAATATTTGCCAATAATTGTATATACCTTTGAATTGTATTTAGATACATTCCTATCATTATTGCCTTAGCAAGAATCTCGTCCTTTAAAATATGAGCCATCAATATTGAGCATAGATTTTAGTAAGAAACACTGTCCTGGGCGCAAATTGATAGCCGAGCGACAAAAACGATCATTTCCATCATGACGAAAATCCTGACAAGCATCCAGACGAAGAAATTATTGAATATTATACGTAGAAACATTAATGACTGTTTTTCATTCACATCCCTATACAAGGAAACCTAGAATATGTTATCTCTAAAGGACTACAACAGCAGGTGCAATGGCTGCACCTGCGCATTTTCGTGGCGGGCGATGAAGCCCATTTCTCAGAGCGTCTCTCTCTGAGGAGGAGGAGGGCGAAGGAAACGATAACCTCGCTCGAAAAATCACCCACAAGTATACTGGATTCGGATAGGAGGAACACAGACCCCCAGAGGGAAGGTTGCCGGAGACTGTGGTGGGGAAGTTAGGGACATTCTTGGGGCCTCCCAACCACCAATTTGCTAGTGTTTCTGCTTTTCTCCGAGTGAGGAAAAATATTCCAGGGTGGTTTTGAGGAACGCTGGGGAGGGGAAGGGGGGGAGGGATGAGGGTAAGGAAGGAGCCATAAAAGAGGGTCTTATCCAATTGTTGCGCCCGGGTCGTAAACGGAGTGAAACTTCGGAGGATCCCATTCGGCCACCGAAGTAAAGGGGGAACGCCCCGGCATTGTTGTGACCCCTCCACTGCTCCCATCCCTCTCCCCACCCCCCCAAGGAAACCGCCGAACCCCGAGGAGACTGCATTCCCTCTTCCTCCACTTCTTCATCGCTCACTTCACCTCATCTTTCCTCAACGGCACCTTCCCATCCGCCCGCATCCTCCCGCCTCGCCCCGCTTCGCGCCCATCTCCGAAAAAAAACCGCCCACGGAGTGCGGGAGTGTTGATGCCGGCCGCCCGGGGCAGACGCCCGCCCGAGAGTCACTTTGTATGTATCCGCCATATGCACTCGAGACGGCGAGCACTGGCAGGAGATGGGTAACCTCCCTAGCTCGGTAGTCCCGTGCCCAAAATGAAAATCAATATGAACTCTCTTACCGGACTTATTGTTTCCGGGATTCGCGCCGAAACTAGCATCTGCATCCGTGAACGAGAGGGGTTGAATCTAATTATGATCTATTGAAGTTACCTATTTCCTTCCATAAAAAAGTTCTGGAAAAATATGTCTTTAGCAACCAAAAATTAGTCTGGACATCTGCCCATGCCTTCAGGTACGTATTTACTTGAGCTACAGATTTAACCGGCTGTAAATTCAATGCACTGATGTTACAAATACCTGCCATTAAAGTTATACCAAATATGAAATGTTATAGCTGAAATATATACCGCCGTTCTGAATACCTTTGGACACCCTCTGTTTATCCTGAGCTGCGTAAATTTTTGGGTACCAGATTATCCTGGGAAACCACAGGAAAAGGAACTGGCCCTCCTAATTTGCTTGATGTGTGAATATTAAACACCGTTGGGCTTAGTACAAGGAGAGCTTTATTCTAAGCCCATCAAGCCAACCCCCGGGTTGATTTCTGGGGTGCGATATGATTCTGAATGTATACGGTGACTAGTTAGGATGCCCCCTGCATTTAATTAGTAAATACAAATGATAATTAACCAGTTGCCGGCAAAAGTAAAACTTTCTCTCCGGAAATGTTCACTCATGAAATAAAAGAGCAAAAACATTTAAAAATCAACTCAATGGCGAAC